>NW_010510656.1:0-1571 GCF_000687285.1 Phaethon lepturus
GAGGAGCGCCGCGCCGGCCCGCCGAGCGTGCAGCCAGCCTCCCCCTGCTTTACTTAGCCAAAGAAGCAGTTTTTTCCTTCTCTCCACCCAACCGGCCAGGCTGCAGCTGCCTCCCCTCTCCCAGGCCCGGGGAGGGACTTCAGGTGCCATCGCGCTATAAATAATTGGCACCAACACCACGGCGGTTGTGCTGCATTTTCGTTTGTGCACGCCGCGTGTGCGCGGGCAGGTATTGCCTTTATACTTTCTGCATTAGGAAACAGGCTCGCATGGTTGTCCTCTCCCTTTCCCCCCCAGCTCAGCTCTCGGGGCGAGGTGGGTGCCCATCGTCCAGGCTTTTGGTCTGCGACCGTGCCCAGGGCTCGGATCTCAGTGGCCCGGGGCACCATCGCGCAGGTTTAGCTTGGCAGCTATCGTGTGCGCGGGCAGGTATTGCCTTTATACTTTCTGCATTAGGAAACAGGCTCGCATGGTTGTCCTCTCCCTTTCCCCCCCAGCTCAGCTCTCGGGGCGAGGTGGGTGCCCATCGTCCAGGCTTTTGGTCTGCGACCGTGCCCAGGGCTCGGATCTCAGTGGCCCGGGGCACCATCGCGCAGGTTTAGCTTGGCAGCTATGCTGGAAGTGCTTTATAGCTCGGAAACCATTTGAGGAATGAAGAAAGCCAATCCCACGTGGTTTACATAGCCGACCCCATAGCGATGAGGAGGTGATGCTAAGTCGGGAGTCGCACATGGCGCCGGCGTTGCGATGCCTCGCTCCGAACCGGCTGTCAGATGATGTGACACAAGGGAATACAGGAGGTAAAGTGGGTGGCTTTCGGTGGTTTATTTGCCGCAGGAAAGAGTTTGCATTTCTTTTTTTCTGCCTGTTATTCACAGGCAAGACAAAAACCAGACGAACGACGTTTCTCTGAGCTCTGAGATTTACCGCCGTGTGACTCAGTTTCCCTAACCGTGATCTAGGGATAACAACCCTTTCTTCCCAGGCAGCGGTGTGGGAAGGTTTCTGCACCTCTTCCTTGAAGCAAAGCTCTGACCAGAGCGTCCAGATGGGAAGGAACTCTGCACCTGCGTGTCTTCAATCCCAGTTCCAGGACTGAGTGTGTTCCAAGCTGCTGGTGAGCGTGTTAGAGGACCATACAGTTGTATGTGCTGGCTGGGCAGCTGCTGTGGAGAACACAAACACAGGCTGGTGCTTTCACCCCTCGGGGCCAGCACGGGCCCAAGCAGTGGACCCCAGGGTACAATCCGTTTTGTGCTGCGGGAGGCACGGCAGGAGCTCAGGGGACGCCTCGCAGTGCCGTGGTCTCTCTGCCTGTGAAGGAGCCATCCAGGGTGGGCCACCTTCATTCGTAGAGGTCTACTTGCAGATGTCTTGAGGTGGCCGAGGTGACCCCCAGCCCTGTTTTGTCTGTACTGGGCAGCGGGCAGTCACCTGCCCTGAATCTTCACCCCATCCTGAAGGGCTTTGTCACACCATCCCCTTCAGGGTGGAAGTATGGCCGTGAGGTGGCCTGGGCTGGGGCAGGGCTGGGACCACGCTACTCCGCTCTGGGGAGACCCCCCTGCAGG
>NW_010510657.1:0-14816 GCF_000687285.1 Phaethon lepturus
TAAAGATATTGCATAAGACCGGCCCCAGAACCGAGCCCTGAGGATACTTGAAGACATTTCATCACTCAAGCAAGTCTGGGAATACAATATCTTTGGTATCCTCAGAGGACTGAATTGATTGGAAAGAAGAGCTGACAAGATATTTTCAGTCCTTTCAGGCTAAAGTGATAAAATGCCTCTAATTCTTGTATGACCTCTGCTAAACCGAGATAATAGATGCAAAGCAGCTACTGAAAAAATGCTTTCTTTCACTCCAGCTTTCTGGAAATCTTCGTCCTTTAATCTGGGCATGAACTTGGTCTCTTTAGTCCATGCACTTGTCACTACAAGTGAAACTATTATAACACATGTATCTCAAACTACATTAAAAAAGAAGGTACAAAGTGCAATTGAGAATGAATTCTCCTTGATTCATTGTCTCACATCCAGTCAATCCCTGCACTCCATATGCTTTCCTGTAAAAAGGTGTCCAAGAAAGGTTCATGTTACCAGACAGACTTGAACAAGCTCTTCCAGATTAGTGTTTGATCTTCTGCACAGTCCTCATCACCCTAAAATTTCTTTACAATAAAGTTATTTACTTTATATTGAAGAAGTAACTTCTGGAGTATAATTATTCATATTCTCATCCACTTCTGTTTTAAGCCCCTCAAAGGCAATGGGATATAGTTGCCTAAATTTCCTTGAGTTCCTCGAGTCTATAAAATAAAGCAGTTGAAAGTATGAGTCCATAATCATCCTTTCTACCACACCTGTCTGACTGAGGGCACACTGAAATAGTGCATCTTTTATGGAAGCCTACAATCTCAAAGACTTAGCAAATTACTTTGATTTTCTCTGATCCACAGATGGCTTACTCTTGACTTTAGATCTACAAAAATCATTCAGCAAAGTCTCTTCTATTTCCAGTGCCCTTTGATGCCTGAATTCACAAGCATCAGGCCATTTTGTGAAGTCAGTCATGACTATATCAATGGACAGCCATAACTATGAATTCTCTGGCAGAAAAAAACCCTAAGCTCTTCAGCAACACACTCCATTAATGCCCCCACAAGATACTGTTGCACTGGGACTCTCTCTCTTACTTATCTTGCAAACATTACATTTCCTGCACCATTTTCCACATCCTGCTTACACTTCACCAAATCATACTTGTTTCAAAAATCAGCTATGACTCTTGCAGCCCCCCCAACTTCAGCAGTTTCAAAGCCACAATACAATTTCTGAACGAACATAACCTCCTATGTACTATCTCATTCTAAACTCCAAGCTTGCCTGATGCGATCACAAAACCTTGATCTTGCCACTCTGAGGGGATGCAACACTTTAAGATGATTGCAAGAGCCAATTACCTCCCCAAATGCTCTCCTGGGAAAGTTTTTGGCCGCTCTGAAGTCCATTGCGGGAACAACACATTCTTCAAGCGGATGAATCAGGAGGTTTTGCAAGTTATGGGAAGGAAAGAAAAAGTGATCTCTTTTTCAGCGGAGTCATTCCTTGAAATAATCCTTTGATCTTCTGCCTAAAGCAATTATCTGCAACTAGCCTCCAGAGAGTTCGTTTGGGTGAGGCATCAAGGTCTCCCTGATGCCCCCAGATCTACAAACGCCTATGAAAGCACAGCCCTATTAATTCCCACAATCCTATGGCAAGCTATCCTCAAGATGCTGCAGCATAGTCTGTCCTGACCATGTACTTCTTTCTTAGATAAATTATGATGAAAATGTCTGAAATCTTAAGCACCAACAGGAGTTCTCGCCAGGCAGTTCAAAAATTTTATCATACTTTGTAACCTCCTAAACTCCCCTTTGTCTTCTAATACCCAGGCTTCCACACTTGGATAACTGATTATTATGTTAATCAGAAGTGATCTGCAAGATCACTTCCAAAGTCAAGTCTTTGCTGAGGTTCAAACTGGAAGCAATCCAAAGCTTTCCTAATCTGTATTTTGTGGAAAACCAGATCAGAACCACAGCAAATATATTTTTGACTATCCCATTTGACCCATCTTGCCATTTGAGAGTGGGTACATTGCCTGCTCATTTCCCAAACTTGTCCAGTTTTTAATTGCTGCTCATAAAAGGTTTCACTTTCATCTTCAAACCATTACTCAAAGTGTTCACTAGGAAACCTCTTTACTTTGACTCCTTCTGATGCATCCACTTCTTTTTTCCAGATGGCACTTTTATTCATGCTTTAATTCTATCTGCAAGTCTTCCAGTTCTTGTGTTAGAAATCATATCAATTCTCTCTGGCCTCTTTTGAGAGAAGAGCACCAGTCACAAATTTCCATTTTGGACGTTGGATGCATCTCATGATACTAGGTACAAGCAATGTCAGTTCTGGAGCTTTAAGGGCTGTTTCCACTATAAAGAAAAGTTTGAGATGGTGTCAGGTATTTTCTTGATCATTTATTCAGAAAGAATTTATGAATTCTTGCTTTCCTGGGCACAGGAGAAATCAAACAGCAGGAGTTTCCTTGATTACAGTTTTCAGAGAAAACAGTTCTCAGTAGCACACTCATTTTTATTTTCCTTGGGTCAACATAAGCAGGTTTTCTCTGCCTATGACTGAGTTTTTGTCCTATGTTCTCTGTACTTCTATTCACTTAGGCCTGCATAGCTTGCCCTGTTGATGCTGAATTTCTTTCTAAGAAGGTTCTTGGGTAACACAGCTCAGCTTTTACTCAGGCTTTACCAAGTGTACGAGCTTTGGGTGGTGACTTCTATTGCTTCAGCTATCTGGTTGCCGAAAGGAGGAAGGATTTTATCCTGCACCTCCACTACAAATGAAGAACAGTAATTATACTTACCAGTGTGAATGAAGTTCCACCCAATATGTGAGCATGAAAATAATGCCAGCAAGCGTAAAACTTCTCAGCACATGATTTTTTTCTTGCAATGATAAAGCTCATTCTGCGTCTCTAGATACATACTTAAAAAACATGTTTGACGCATGGAAACTTTAATAAACTAGTTTTGTCACAGCTGGCTTACTACCAAAGCTTACCATGAGATAAGCCAATATTAAACAATTTATGCAACTTAGCACTGAACATCTTACTAGATCAACATTTATAAAAAGAGCACTGACCCAGAACTTGGAGACTTTGGTTATATTCCACGATTTGTTAACAACCTTATGCAAGTCACTCCTCTGCTTGTGTACCATGCCTTCTTACAATAATTCTCTTTAAACACACTTTAGATCCATGGTTGAAAACTCAAACAAGCACTGTCCCACTTTCAGCTCTATTGATACTCATAGTAAAATGGTTCTATTACACAGAAGACAGTCCTAATCACAGTAGACAGTTTAATCTGCCATGGAAAGGAAATGGACCCAATGAAACAGTCCCGCAGGCCGGGAGTTTGACTACACCAGCCTAGTGCACAGTATTGCTTCAAATGAGGTGGTGTAACACAACTTTACAATTACTGCTTTTACCATATCCTAGGTATTAAACCGGGGGGGGGGAGGAAACAGTAATTGGTCCTTGCATTCAGTGGCAGAAAAACCTGTTCAACTACAAAAGTTAATGCAGACAGGACTTATTGCCTGCCAGCTCCTGACCTTGCTTTGTTTTTGCAAGAGAAGCCATTGCTAACACAAACTGGGCATACCTCTAACCCAAATCCTGCAGCTGCCCAGGGTCCATAGCAGTGGCCTCTCCGAAGAGCCAGGTGCCTGTCTCTGAACGGCTTCGTGATCGAATCCTAATCTATCCATTAGTACTCCTGCAAATCTAGCCAGGGAAGCAGAAATCTTAACTTGAATGCTCTTCAATAGTGTTGTTTTGTTGTTGGTTTTTTTTTTTTAAATTGCCTCATGACATTTGCAGTCGGTAAGTCTGCAACTTTGCAGGTGTAGGACCTACATCTCAGACCATCTATACAGGAAATAATGTCATGAATCTTTGCCGCTATTTTTTAGTTACTTTTTCTGAATAAAAGAATATATGTTATGTAACAATCTCACCTACAGCCTGACACAAATAAACTACTACCTCCTCACCAACAACAACAAAAAAAAAACCCACAACACAACACAATATCCCCCAAATTTCCTGTATGTTGTTTTGTACTTCTATCATGTAAAGGCAAGGATTTTTTCTTCTGTATTCTAATACTCTTAACACTAATACTCTTAACACTCATAGCATACTACAATGACAGCAATGATATGAATGGATACCTACAAAGATACTTGAAAATCTCATTCAAGATTTGAACTTCCGGTACTCGCTGAAGTATTCAACTTTACCGTTGTTACAGCAACACTAAAATCCAAAATATTTATTACATCAGTTCCTTACTTATGACACCTGTTCAACCTTAAAGCTCGACTTACCAAGTTCTGTCCTCAACCTGAGAAGCGTTACAAGACATTGCCCTACCTGACTTTCACACCAGCAAACCTCATGTAAAACCTCATTTTAGAACAATGAAATTCCACTAAACTCTTCACTTCACCCTGACATTTCAGCAATCTGTAAAGAGTGAAGCTCACCAGGACCTACTTTTCCAATCCAGAACAGGAGTGAAGTCTACGGACTGGCACCCTCAAAAGTGGCAGACAGCAAAGAAGGGACGGCGCATTCTGCTGAAACTGAGTCTACCTCGGCAAAAGGCAATAACCTAAGCCAGAAATTGTCCAAGATATCAAAGGAAATACTACTAACAGACAGTTAACCTTTCTCACTTGGCACAGTTTGTTTGTTGTTGTGGGTTTTTTAAATGAAGGAATTTATTTTTTTAAAAAACTTTCTAGGTAGCCTTAAAACTTTTATTCTTTGATTGGAAAAATGGAACTTGCTTAGCGATGCATTTCAACATTTTTCACTACTCAAATGTACAAAGATGTGCTCTCAGTGTTTTCAAAACTGATATACAGTCTTCCCTTCTTTATTTGTTGTTTATGAACAAACAAAAAAAAATTAACCAGATTTAAAAGGTGACTGAGAATACTTTAGCAAAGCACACTACTGATTTGGTTATCTGGAACAACTGGTGAGCCCGTCAGAAGTCCAAACCCAGCTAACTTCAAAATGACATCAACAAGGTCATGCAAAAAGCACTGTTTCCAGTCTCAAGTACTCACGTACAATTAGTTAGTCACACCCCACCCACCCCCGCCACCTGCAAACCATGTGCTCTGATTTAAACTTAGCAGAAGAAAATAACTTCTAAACTCAGGGCACTCCTTACACACCTTTCTTTTGTGAATATTCCTATTTTCAGGCTTTTCCCCACATCCGTGAGGGAGAGCAACTCACTTTTTCTTAAATGGAAGCTGCGGACATCCAAAATTCATAGACCCCTGGGAGTTGGGATTTACAAATAATGCCAGGTATTGCAAGATTTAGGCTAAAACTATACTGGTCACATTCAGCTTAGCTTCCCTCTAAAGCTTGCCTAGTTAAATTTTCCACATCACAGTGCTCAAGATCATCCAAAACTTCACAGGCATCAGGGTGTAGATGCACACTGGAGCCAGGCAAAATTCCCCCCAGTGAAATGCAACAGGACCCGGGGGGATGGCTGGGGACGCCTCGGCGGCTTGGGCGGGCTGCTCCTCTAGCTTTCGTCCAAAGCACCATCAGGAGGCAGGGAGGCCGCTGGGTGGCTGGGAGCCTCCTGTGCTCGGCCTGCCTCTGCTCCGCACGCAGGAATACCGGCGCACGTTTACGCTGGAGAGAGGAAAAACCCTCAGAACTGGGTTGCTCTCTTTCAACAGTAGGCAGTAGGTATAAAAATTTGGGGCATACCATGAGTTTAAGCAGGTTTTATCCTAATCCTGCCACTGCATGCTTTCAGTTGCCTCTAGAACATACATTAACTTGTGTATGTCAAGTGCAGGAAAACAAAAACAAAACACTTGTTTGAAATTAAAACAAGCCTCTAAAAGAAAATCAAGATAAGTCGCCCAAGCTTTGGATCATAACAAGTTTCTGTATTTTGAGATTCATATAAAAAGCCTTGTTTCAGGGTTTGTTTGTTGATTTTTTTTTTTAATGACGTTGATTTTTATCTGCCAGAGGGCAAAGAAAAAAAGTTGATTACTGTTTTATATCAATTCTTTGTACAGAAGAGCTGTAGTAAGCTTAACTTAAGAGCGTCAAATGATAACAACCACACTTGGATATGCTCTTCTAGCCTTCTTCCAGCCAAGTAATTTCATACAAATTTTAACTCCATGCGGCACTAACAACCTAAAGGGGCACTTCAATGAACTGTGCAAAACTGACCATACAAGAAGATTACCAGAGTACCACAACTCATTACATGTAACCTTAGCTGTTACAAAGGCGTTGGGCATCACATGCACTTAGCAAGTCAGCCATACATTGCAAACAGTACAGGATCAGGTCAGTAAGCACCGTTGTGCTTCTACACAAAAAATTGCATAAGGTACCATAGACAACCTTAAAACTCCTATTTCTTTCTGAGGAACTGACTTTGTAACTCAGGCATTCGCCTGGAGAAGGTAGTATTGTTACGTGTTTTCCTAAACACCACCAAAAATCCTGGGAAAAAAGCCTCAAATACTGAATTGGTTCCGCACAGACCTCCACCATTTGAAATAGCACAGTGAACAGCGACAGTGGCAGGCTGCGACCTTCCACGTGCAGTAATTTGAAAAAACGGGTTGCCAGTAGCTTTCATAACTATCTTCTGTCAGCAGGGGACTGCAGATCTCTCGGCAACTGTCCATCTTCTGTTCCTCTTCAGCCCTCCTTCCCTCCTAATCCGCGCTGCCTTGTAGACCACGCACATCAGATACGGCCCCACCAGACGCATCTACCACTTCCCACACACCCTTGCTCTGCCGATTCCTCCACCGCCTCACCCTCCGTCCACCGACACACCCCTCTGCACCCATCTCCCCCCTCTCCTCTTCGTCATCCAGGGGCCAGCAAGGGAACACTGGATGGACAGGGAGACGGTCTTCTCGTTTTCTTTCCTGCAGCCGAGCAACCCCATGGCCACTCAGCAGCCAGTGGAGGTAACGGCGAGAAAAACCCTGCTCAGGCGATGCCCTGTGCCTGCGAAGCCAACCACAGGCTGGGGCACCTTGGGCACGGGCAGCCTCTCAAGTTGCCGAACTCCAAAATGTTTCTGCTAGCACAAAAGGATCCCCCCAAACTAGAGGAGCAGAAGGCAAGCGACTGAGCAACGGAGCGGGGGGGATAAAAGCAGTCACGGACGTGGTTTGCAAAACCTGCCCAAAGGTTATACTGACAATCCACTTCGCTTGCTAAGTCAAAAGGAAAACCTGAGCAGGAGAACCAGCGCTGCAGGAGCTCTGGGAGGGGCAGCTCGTTCTCAGGTACGCGGGCAGGACGGTGCAGCAGCGCTCACACGGACTCCAGGCTGCCCAGCCCAGCCATCACTTTAAGGTCCTCTTTCTTTTATTATTAAGCAATAAATGAGAATTGTTTTGTTTTTTTTTTAAAATCACGTGCTTTGGACAATGCTGTGTTTCTATTCAACAGCGATCAAAAAAAAGCGAACAAATGAGCATAAGAGGTAGACAGATTCAGGCACAGACAGACAGCTGGAACAGCAGCACTAGAATCACACACAATCATTAAGGTTGGAAAAGACCTTTAAGATCATCAAGTCCAACCACCAACAAGACTACTCCTGACACAATGTTTTGGCTACGACAGCCAAAATAGCCCCTCAAAACCTGAAACGATACCAAATACAAGACATGAATAGCAAGTACATTTTCACACATTCCCTGTGTTTTCTCTGTCTTTTGCTTCCCTTGTTTAACTGTTTCCAATTTTGTCATCTAAACCATTACCTCGCTAGAACATAATTTCTTAAGTTTGTTTTATGTCTGAAGTGAACTGAAGTACTGAAAACAGAAATTATTTCTCCTTCTCCAGAGACAGGGAACACAAAGCAGCTGGGCAACTGAAGCTTTCCTGTGCCCCCCAGGAAAGGAAGCTGGAAATCCTGGGAACTGGGATTCACCTCCCACACAGCTGCTGGTCGGGTTGGGACCTCTCGGTGCCTGGTGACAGCGGAGGGGAGAAGCTACCCCCGCCAGGTAACACCCGCTTCCCTCCGGCAAGAGGCAGGTACCAAGACAGCCCTCGCGGTCGTAGGGGTCGGAATGAAACCCCCCCTCAACTCACTGCTGCCAAAGCCTGGGCAAATTTCCAAAGGGGCAGAGAAGGACAAGCCCCCCGTGCTGGAGGAGAAGCAGGTCTGGAGACAGCGCTGCGGCCCAGGGAGGCTCTCGACACAAAGCTGCAAGATCCTTTTGTTTTTTAAAAGCAGGGATAACGGATGCATTTTTGCTTATCCTGCTGTCAGAAACACCATTTTACTTGAAACTTTCTACACAAAAACATTCAGCCCCAGGCATCTACCTTGCGTCCAAAAAGTCAAGGTTCAGCACCATTTATGAATAGCTGAAACCAGGACCTACGAGAGGAAGCATCTATACGCATCTACGTAGCGGTGGAACTACTGATCCGAGTAATTAGGTGGAATCAGATTTAAAATTAACACAAATGAAGGTTTAAAAGAATCAGTCATCTACACAGCGGTGGAACTACTGATTCAAGTAAGTAGATGGAATCAGATTTAAAATTAACACAAATGAAGGTTTAAAAGAATCAGTCATAAGGGTTTTAATATAATTAAAATATGCATCTCTGAGTAAGCGGCAAAATACAACACAGACAAGGAAAAAAGTAAAATCCTGAACTACCATTCATTTTCCTTTCTCCATTTCTTCCATAAATATCCCTAATCAAGTATATCAAAGTCATACGGACTTCTTTTGTACAAGAAGCAACAGAGCAAGCAGAAACCAGACCTTCAAGTGCATGAAATGCACGCGCAGAGGACACGGCCCCACGCTGTCGCCCGACAAACAGGCTCCGGCTGCAGCCAAGCAGCAGCAGCAGCCCGCAGCGCCCACAGCCGCGGGCGTCGAACACCTCGCCGTGCGGCGAGACACCCGCCAGAGCAAAGCTTCACGTGCTTCGTAGGAGGTAATGTTCCCAGCTGGGGAAGTCAAGGATCGATCTGACTCTTCCTTCTGTGGCACTTCTAAAATACAGGGTAACCTTTCTTTCTGGCGAGTCCGAGAACCGCGTAAAGACTGCTTAGCTAATCCTCTCATTACGTAAAAGGAAGGTAAATCAGACTTAAAGTCATGCAAGTTAAACAATCTCCCCTCTCTTTCCCAACTGCTCCCCAGATTGCCCAGCTGAGAACTACAGAAGTTTTAATAGCCACCCCACTTGTCTCAATTCAAAATTCGAGTCCTCTCTTCTTCCCACTGCTACCACACAGCTTACGGGTGGACTCACTTTCACATTACATCAATTGGTTCTCTCCCTAGCCCCAATTTTCTCTCCACTTCTGTTTGACAATGAGCTCTTTGAACCAAGGATATTACATTTTAGCGTACGGTCTCATAAATCATAATACCGTAATTAAGTCTAATCCTACGTCCTTCACACCCAAGCTGCGCTCTGTGTGCGAGCAAAACTCCTGAAACAAACAAACGCCCTCCGGGGCTCGTTCCTTACTGCACTCCCACAAGGGTGCTTTGTGGAAAGCTGTGTCTCATTGTTTATTTAAAGACAGCACCGTTGTTAGAATATTTGAGCTGAGCATCAAAATAAGTTCATTATAAACGGCAAAGCTGGAGCGCTGCCTAATTGCTAATGCGAGTGGGTAATTACAGAGGATGTAAGCTTTGATATACGCATTGAATTGCAAGGTATGCAAGATACAGAGTTGTATTTGTATGTCTCCATCTCTGCTTATGTGGCATTTATTGTAAGATCAGTGAAGGTATTTAATAATGCATACAATACGGCTTATGCTTAAGAAAGTTATCACAGAAAAGAAAAACACCATATAGCTGAAAAGTGTCATATAATGGGGCAAATTATGTTCCCAGGCATATCAGCGTACATTCAAAGTAGCTGCAGAATTCAGACCAGCGCTTTTGCATTAGGAAGACAACCAAGTGACCATATTTCTCAAAATGCTAATCCTACACAGTATTAAAAAAATAATTGAGAAACACACAATCAAAAAACCGTCAAATCTCGTTGGTACTGTCAGTCAGGAGGATAAAGTACCTAGGTAATAAAACACAAGTACTTTTACCCACAGGAATGCTGAAATTCATCTTCCCTTCCCTCTTCTAGGTACTATTTGATTTTATATGTATCAGAATTAAATTACGAGTAATTCTAGTTATGCCACTAACACTTTCTTTGGGCTTTTTATTCTTTCCTGACCAATTACATTTTGTCAGCTAGCCCAAGAAAGAAAAATAGGCTATTAATTAAAGGACATATACCCTGTTCCTTAACCATAGCGTACATTTTCAGGCAGTAGGAGAGAAGGGTTAAAAAAAAGTGTATTGGTGAAAATAGTACAGTGTTGTGTTGTAAGCATCATAAGTCACTACATCTTTTCTCTCGTCACCATTCCTGAGGCCACCAAAATGACACATTTTAGCCTTCGTGCTATTTGCAATATTTTGGTTTATGCTGTTCCATAGGCACTTTACTCAGTCTTGTCTCTTCACAAAGCATGACTGATTCAATCTGTGCGTGAAGTCCAAATTCAATAAGACAACTAATGCACAAAAGCCTAGTGAAGGAGCCCAAACAAAACTTGCAATGCTGATTTCAAATAAGGAACTTCTCTGAATTTGTGGAAGTGTTTGCCAGAAGTTGTTCAAGAGAAATCAACATTAAATGCAAGAAAATTAGTCCGAGTATTCCGCAACACCCTTTTGCTGCTAATTACAAATAAGCCTCAGCACTCCTCGTCATCCACGGCCATACGTTACCCAGCAGGCAGCTCCTGCTGCACGCTCCATTAATTACGTTCCATGAGGTTTCTCGCTGCTACGGCACAGAAGCGCGTTCATGGAGGCGAGACAGGAATGCAGCTACTGATGGTGACTAACAGGCCCATCGTCAAACTTTCCAACAGCCGATACTGGCCACTCTCGTTAACTTACTTTTCTTCCACCTCTCCAATCAAGAATACTTCTTCCCCCTCGTTGTACTGATAGGTGATTAACAGCAGCTCTAATTCCCAGCATGTATCACTGCCAACATTTACAGCCAAAATACTGGGAAAGGCGGTCCCGAGGTTCAGACGCTTCTCTAGGACGACTTAAGATACCTGGATTCATTGCCTAGCTCTGCCACATAGCTCCTGTGGGACACAAAGCCTCCAGCTGTGCGGAAGCTAAAATGCACTAAAAGCTCAAAAACGGGGAAAAAAAACCACATTATTAGTGCAGTTCAATAACACAGTACTAAATACATCTTGAAATGGGAGAAAGCTACCCATGGATGTAAATTCCTTTTCCCAAACACTTCCTTTTTTGTACTAAATCGCAAGGCTACAAGTTCGCACACTCAAAAGCATTCTCCTTTTTAAAAAGGAAGGGCAGGGAGAAGCTCAGAGAGCCTTGAGATTGGCAAAGCCAGGTTACGTACCATCAGCACCTCAGAGCAGCATCCAAACCCAGAATAAGCCCAGAGCCAAGCAGAAAAAAAAAGAGCAGGGGACTGCTTGGACTCTCAGTACCTCAAAGTACCCAAAGACCTGCAGCAGCCAACGGGGAACACTGAGCCCTAAAACCTGATCCTGTACCATTACCCAGAGGTGCCCGGCTCCACTTGGGATCCACAGCCTGGAACATCCTCCTGGAGGCAGGCGTTTATACCTCTTCTTCCAAAAACTGAGCACAACTGCTCTCATTTAAAATATGGATACAGGAGGAAGAATTTGGAGCAGCGCTGCCTGACTTCCCTGCCCCTGCCCCCATCCCACGCTACAGCACTAACCTCAGATGCGGAAGAGAGGTTCAGTTTCCTCTTCTGACTAAGAGGGATCAAATCTGAAAGCAGAGCCCTTACATGCAACAGCTGTTTGTAAGTAAAGAAACAGTTCAGAGACAAGGACAGGAGCACTGGTTTCTTCCAGCTCACAGAAGTGCCCCAACCTTTTGGGTTCCATTTGCAGCATCTCGTGGTTCCAGCGACCTTCAAACCCTGTTTGTAGAGGGAGGTGTGGAGAGGCTCTCCTACCTTCACCTAGCACCACTCACCACGCTCGCCCAGACACTCCAGGGGCCATGGACACCCCGTCTCCTCAACAAGGAGTCTTAAGTCTAGCCTAGGAAACCCTCTGCATGAGAGGAAGATTTCCACACTCAGGTTCTAGTAGATGTTAACCTGACCCTACACTTGACACGAATAGCTCAGCTGCATCCTTCTCTCGGCTTTAAGTTTCCTGGGGAAATGGAGCACGTGAAACTTTCTGCCCTAGCAAGCAAGCAAAAATTATTCTAAAACGCATGAAGCAGCCTTTGCTTAGAAATCTCCACCTCAAAACTAAGCCGGTGAGATGGTTCAACTCTCCAGGGAGTAAGGTCCACCGACGTGACAGACCTCTCCCGCTTGGCGAGGTGTTGTGCACTTTTTTATCTTATTTATAGAACAGCCTCACTCACGCTTTGTTTAAGAAACAATTAGCCTTTAACAGCTTAAAATAACCAGGACTCTGTCCCTGCTACAGAGTCACTAGACCCAAGTGGCATTTCAAGTTCTTGCCACCGCCTGAGACTCCCCGATGGACTCAACAGCACAGGCGACAATTTAGTTTGCCCAGCACCATTCAAAACAGCACCCCGAGCAATACAGGCAAGAGCAGTAAAACAAGGACCCGCATCAGTCAAAGGAAGCAAGCAAGCAATCATGCCTGCTTCCACCCCACTTTGTCCTCACCACCAAGAGGCACCTCTGGAAGATGGAGCCACCTCTGCTCAGATGCTCGCACCCAACAGAGGACGTGCAGGAGATGCAGGGTTTATCACCACCAAATGTGCAGCTGGGCAAACTTCTTCCCCAAACGTAGAGTTGTTTCTTCTGCCTCTTGCAACCGGTCCAAAGGCAGTAATGGCAATAGCTGGCATAGATAACATGACTTATCGTCACAACTTTAAATTTCAGTCCAAGGTCTTGTACCACCAGCAGAGAGGTCAGCATTGCCATTTAGTAGACATGGGAGTTTTCCGCTGGTGACTTCACATTTCCTTCAAGGCTTTCAGCTCCTCGAATTCAGCCTCCTGGCCCTGCAACTTGCCTTTGCCAGGCCAGGGAGCAGGGCACAAGAAAGCTGTATTGAAAAGTTAAGAGCTACATCAGCATTCTTGAACTCCTGGCCTGCCACTGAAGGAGAGACATGCACAGGAGTCTTGCCTCATCCCAGGTGGTTTTCTTGACCTGGGTTAGCTGGCTCTTACTAAAAGCGAGCCTGGATCGTCTATTAGCTAGGGTGTTGGCTCGAGTTCAATTGCTTCTCCTAGTAAAGAGCTCCCGTGTGCCCTCGGCAAGCTTCAATCTTGGCTTCCCATCGGCAAAACCGGGGGTAAGCGTCCTGCCCTAACTCCGAGGCATGAGGGGAAGATCAGCAGTCTGAAGACTGTGACACGGGAATGCCAACATGTGCTCAAGCAGCACGCAGCTGTACAAGCACCAGTCACAGCAGAAACGTTTGTGACTGTAGACAAGCAGGTGTTCTGTGAAATGAGGAACACCTCTCAATACAATAAAAAGTAAAAGCAAAGTGCAGCAAATTTAGCTTCCCCCCAGAAAACAGAACACAGCAACGTGACAAAACAACAACAAAACCAAACAACTCAACAACAAATTATGCCAACAAAAAAGAAATGCTGGGGTTACAAAAGTAAGAAACACTATCCAGTGATGAACAGTTGTAGGAAGCAAACATTTTCAGATAGGATTTTAAATTACAAGAGTCAGCAAACCAAAAGGAGATGTGAGACAAAATAGAGTCATGGATAGAAAAGGCACAAAATTAACAAATAGAGGAACAATTCATGTTAAAACACTTGTCAACAGATGAAACAAGTGAACAGCAAGGATAGAAAGTAATAATGACTTAAAAAAAGAAAAAAAAAGTACCTTGAACACCAGCTCTTTTCCAGGAACAGCAGCACACCAAGTGACTCGGGCATTGCTTTTTAATACCGCCTTTACTTCACCCTACAGTCCCCCATGGAAGAGGTCTCAGGACCCAGGCAGCCTAACCCAACATACAGGAGTGATACCCAGGCACCGGTTAATTAGCAGCGGATCAGCGTTAGCAAGGTGCACTGGCATTCTGAAGGTACAGCTAACGTTTAAGCAGCAAACGACACTGATGTTTAACTAGCGTTTGAGCTGCCTCCTCAACTGGATGCCTACGGTTCATGCAGCACAGATGTTTCCATAGCCAAGGGTTTAGGGTCGCGCTCGTGTTGGACGTGCCACAAAGTCACTGAAACTACTCGCAGCTCTCCTGCGAGCATCAGAGGGAACCACTGCGCCCTCCGGACATGTCACAACAACCAAACTACACGATGCTTTAAAGAAAGATTATCAATGTATTCCTAATGTCATTCACTGGGGTTTTCTGTCCTGGATACCACAAAGGTGATTCAAAGGGATCAGGGTTAATAAAAACCTCAAGCAAGCGGGAGTTGTTCAGTGAAGCAGCCGCGGCTAAATCGCATCTTTTCAACCCCGCAAAGAGAAAGAAGAGCTCACGAAAAAAGCATCCCTATGAAATTCAGTATCTGATTATAAATATCTGATCATTAACAACTGCAGATAAGAGGCAGATTGAGGCAAACACAAACTAGAAGCACAGCGGTGCATGTTTAACGAACTGATTACGACGATGAGCAAGGAAGCAAGGTTTTTGCCCTTCGCGTCTTTTACCGAAAATTCTCAGACGGGCAAT
>NW_010510658.1:0-12888 GCF_000687285.1 Phaethon lepturus
CCAACCTAGTGATTCTGTGATTCTGTGACCCTATGATATTTTGGATTAGATTTTTATTCAGACAAAATCAAAGAGAAGAGAGAAGAGAAAATACTTTGACATGAAATGACAACCATGTTTAAAATGGTGACAAAACTTCCTAAAAGTCTCTCAAAATTTCAGTCTTAGCCACAGGATACACAGAAAGTTTTTTGAAAGACTGAAAATATTTTAGTGAAACATAAGAGACTATTTTCACATATTTCTAGGCAAAATCTATACAATAAGTTACAAGATTTTATCTGGTGTTTAAAAGGGGGAATAATCCTGCTCTGGCTGAGTTAAAAATATAGTGAAAAGATATGTAATTGCTTCTTCCTATGCCTGTGCACCAGGTTTGAAGTTTCCATTGCTGTTACTAAGTCATTAGACTCTGGGCTAAGGAAAGGCAAAGAGGGGTAAGATGGATCTCACCCTTTGGTATCTCCATCCCTGAAGTTACCCTGCAGAAGCGCATGAATTGCAAAGATTATGGAGCAGGATGAATTGCAGAAAAGGCAGCTGCCGGGGTACTCATCTGGGAGCCACAAGCCACAGATTCTTGCTCCTGACGGCTGGAAAGGGAGATGAAACGGCCTAGCACTTTTTCTTCATCCAGTCATATTCGGGAAAAATGGATCTTTTGACAACTTTAGGACAACCATGGCTTTGTGGTACAAATATAATCTTATATTTTAACATGGGCAAGCAAAACCCAGTAAAAGCATTCCTTAAAGCCATGCTCTACTAGAAGACAAACTACAGTGAGGTAACAGAAATATGGAAAACTCAGTTCTAGTGAGTAAGTTTGAAATACAATGTTAATGAAACCTGCCTCCTCTTTAAACCTTTCTTACAGCCATGCTTTCTAATCACCAATGTCCACTGGTTGTTTGGACATCAAAAGCTTTCACACCATCTTCTTTGTCCTGGTTTCAGCCAGGATAGAGCTGGTTTTCTTCACAGGAGCTAGTGTGAGGCTGTGTTTTGGATTTGGGAAGAGAAAATGTTGATAAGGTGCTGATGTTTTGAGTTGTTGCTCAGCAGTCAAGGACAGTCCAGCTTCTCGTGCTGGCCTGCCAGCGAGCAGGCTGGGGGTGCACAGGGAGCTGGGAGGGGACACAGCCAGGACAGCTGACCCAGGCTGGCCAAAGAGATATTCCGTACCATATGACGTCACGGCCAGTACGTAAACTGGAGTTGGCCGGGCGATGGGAATCGGGGACGGGCTATCGATCACCGGGTGGTGAGCAATTGCTGTATTGGGCATCACTTGTTCTTGTACATTCCTTTGTCGATATTATTATTGTTGTTATCATTGTTGTTTCCTTCTCTCTTGCTGTCCTATTAAACTGTTTTTATCTCAACCCACACGTTTTTTTCCCAATTCTCTCCCCCGTCCCACTGGGGGAAGGGGGAGTGAGCGAGCGGCTGCGTGGTGCTTAGTTGCCGGGGCTAAAACACGACATTCTCCGAGGCCCTAGGGAGACCTCCATCCTTGAGCCACCACAGACTCCTGTGTTGCAGGCCATCTGTGTGCCATCCTAATGAGGAGTCCCAAAGTTTCTCATAGTTACCTCCAGGAAAGGAACAATCCCCTGCCTGTTTTAGTGTCGTCTTCCTAACCCAAGCCAAAGAAAACAGGTAGCTGTCTCCACCTTGCTGATGGTTCTTTTAGAAAACTCCATGTACAGCACATGTGCGGTAAGCAGTGAACAAACATGACAGATGTCATCCACCTCGTTTGCAAGTCCTACCTGACTAGAAACATTCCTGGGATTTGAAAGGCAGAGAACAGTTTGGGCCTATGAAAATATAGGTTTCTTCATGCTTCTGAAATGAAAAATTGGAAATCTATTATTGTGCCACTTGGGTCTTTGCAAAGAGGAACTTAGGAAACACAGTGAACCGCCCAGAATGTGTGGTCTGATCACACTGTTCAGGAGAGTTACTCTGCCCCAGCACAGAATAAATTAGGCAATCCACAGCACATTCTTGGTTTGTTATGTGTGCTCACTGACTTCTTCAATTGAAATTGATCCAACCTGTCCTGATTCTATTTAGGTTTCTGTTTTCAAGTGGCACCTAGAATTAAGGCCATGGTTATCTTATCTGAGTTTAAATTTATTGTAGCTGAGAAGAAAAAGATTCACAGCTCTTGCTCCTACAATGAAGCTCTACAGCTGTATAATGTAAAAAGGCAGAAGGTGAAATCATATTCTGTTAAAGATAATGGGAGTTTTTCCATTTGCACCACAACAGCCAGAATGTCACCCAGCAATGACTGTGGAAAGGAGAAGAGTTACACAAACATTCATGTGTTGGGCCACATCACAGAGGAGTATCATAGGGGTCTTTTTTCCCGCTAAGATTTGCATGGGCCACCTCTCCTTTCAGCTGTAACTGAAATGCTTTTGTAGCAGCAGCTGCAGCAATTAGCGAGGTGGAGGAGTAATGCTGTAGAAAAGTATTTAATAAATTTCAAGTGTTTGCTGATGACTTTGCTCTCCACAGAATGGCCTGTTTATTCTCAGGAAAAGGAGTCTGAATCATAGGGTTGTAAACATTCCTTTCAATTTTTTAACAGCCTTCCAGGCTCTTCGTTGTAATTCAGAGCATGAACATCAATAGGAAAGCATGGCTTGGAAGGCCCTCAGATAGATTAATTGGATAGGCGTTTGATCACTGATGGCAACCACACTGACTTACAACAGTGATCTTTTCCTACCTGCAATGACAGCAGACAGCAGGATTTTCAGAACAATTTATTCATCAACAAAAATGATGGTATATGTACCCGGTTTACTTACTTATATATAAATGTAGACATGAGCAGCTGTTTCTATGTTCTGATGTCAGAGGGTTGCAAATGGAGTATTAGTAACCATATGTCAGTTGTTTTTGGTGTAAAAACTGTAAATCAGTCATTTTAACCTATATTCACCATAGATCAACCAGCACAATTTTTCCCTCTCTGCATTCATCTGCCTCTATTTCCCTATCACCTAACTTTCTGTCCAATCTCTAATACGTTCTGTGCTTTCAACCATGCTTCTTCACACTTTACCACTTATTTGCCTTCAATTCTGAGAGGTTTATTTACATTTTTCACCTCATGCACTCAGTAATACCTTTTCCTCAATGGAATCACAGAGCTTAGATTAATTATGTTGTTGGCCATGCATCTGACACGATTATCTCTAATTAGCAGATTTGTTTACTCATAAATGTAGTTTCCAGGTAGATCATAATTCACATGACCAGCAGCGCACATCAGTAATTTTCATAAATATTTTACCTTTAATACTCAATGTCAGAATAGTTTATTAACACTTAATAACAAATCACCCTCTTCCATTTCATCCCTGTATCATGTTTTACAAACCACTGTCTCTCAACACTGATTACAGCATTATGTACTGAAGTTTAGGACCAAACCCCGGCTAGAGTTCCTGTCTCCCTGCCCCTCTTTTCTGGATTTGCTACACTAACATTCAAGCATTACCATAAAAATAAGAATCTTAAACCTTATCATGTCCTTCATAACCTTCATATAATTTTAAGTAGCACGGTGAACGGTGTTTCTTAATGGGTTTTGGATAATGAATCAGTATATCCTAGGCAGAATAGTAAGATAAAGAATAACCGGATTCATGTATACCGATCAGTAATAGTTAATGCACAATGAATTGTACAACACTTCAGTACAAATGGGTGCTATTTTCTATTAGCACCCTATTAGCTTATTCTATTAGCTATTCATCTCTTATGGGGTTTAGTTCTCTGGGAAAACACAGGAGCTTTAGGTGTACCAGAAATGTAGAGCTCACTCCTTTAATGGATATACTACTTATTCAAAACTGTGTTTATTAACTTATATAACTCATTAGAATCTTATTTTCCTATATTATGGTACATATTAAATATCAGATATTTTTCTATCCTATCACCGTGTACATGCTTCTTAGTAAACAATTTTCACAAACACCCCCCCAACCTGGTTTCATAGCAGTGACTCAGATGTAAAAGACATGACATCGACATCCTTTCTCTAGTCTTGTATTACATCTGCTGTTATCTTACAGTATATGAATGAGAAAGAAACAGTTAACAAAGTAATAAATAATACTTTAGATTTGGAATTCATAAGAAAATCCTGTTGAGATTTGTCTCTGCTCTATCTTTGCTTCAGGTTTGAAGCCACACTGTGATTTCTTTCTTTTCCATAGGTCACCTGATCACGGTAATACAGGTACAGGTCACTGCAATCAGTCTGTGCAGCTGCTGAACCATGGAAACCCTCACTCATGGCTGTGACTTGCAGCCCTGCAACCACTCTTTGCACAAGCTGAATCTTCAAATGCCCTCTTAGGTTCCCAGCTCAATCAATGCTTTTGGGAATATGCAGCTGTTGAATACAGCAGATGCCTAGGTAGAGGCGAGGTGTTCTTCTCAGTTCTCTAGCTTGAACTAGAACAGGCTTCTTAAAAATATAGTTCTAGCCAGATGTTCAGTAATTTGCCTTTTAATTTCATTGACACGTCTACCCTGGAGAGAGAAATATATATTGACATTTTCCATCTAGTTACTTCCTTATTGATGGCAAGGCCAGCTGACAGATATTATTCCCCTAAGAAATGCTAAGCAAATACTGCAAAACTTATTCACAATCATTTATTTGAACTGAAAAAAAAAAAAATTGACTGTGTCTGTGGCCCCAGTGGATTCACTTTCTGCAAATATTCTAGCAAACAATTTTAAAAGGAGACATGTTCACTGAAGGGCCCAGCTGTGCAGCTCATGCATATTCAAGAAAATATTTAAGCATATGCTTAACTTTGAATTTCAAATTGTATTGAATCTCAGAGGGATTCAAGCATATGCTTAAAATTCTTCTTGTGACTACTTACGTCAAGAAATTTACCATACTGTGTCCTGAGCTAAGATCATAGGCATTGACAGCTATCCAAGATCAGCTGATGCATGGTAACTTGCACAATCAGATCACTTGGGGTCTTTATCATATCTTTGTACTAGTATAAATTTGTCTCTTGAGGCTTTTTAGGGTAACTATTGCTTAAAAACTTGACATCAAGCTCTTAATGTGTTTTACCTTAATCCACTTCTAAAGTGTACGGTTATTCTTTACAAATGACGGACAGTATCTCAGAGTTTTATGAGTAGAAGAGCAACTGAAGCATAGCTATGTCAAACTATATTCCAAAACAGAAAAGCCCTTAGATCTAGGGGTTTTTTTTCCTATCTAGGTGCATTGGTAGACAGTGGACTCTAGCTGGCATAGTCATCTAGGGATCCCTGTTTCTTTCCGTTGGCTAGAAACAGAAATTATGAAGAAGTTATGTTCTTAATTTAGTTCAAATAGGGTGAATCTGAGTCTTAATCTAATAACATGGATTAAGAATGGTGTTTGGTTAGGGACTATACTATGACGACTTTTATTCTTACTGTCATTAAAAATATATACCTTTAGCAACCACTTAAAAATCCCAACAAAAGTTCTTGACATGTGCAAATGGAATTAATCTCTGCAGGAATAGATAAATTATTTATTTCCTACCAAACAGTATATGCTTCATGATAGGATTTTTTTTTTATAATGACAATCAAACTTGATTTTTCATTCAGCAGAAGTTACCCAAAACGTTATCCAATTTGTCTGTCTCTGATGATGATTTGATGACCTCTGCTATTCCCTATTTTTTAATTATGTTTATATTATCTACCCTAATATACTGTTCTATATTGACTTTGATAGTTTGCTGCAATATGAGGCTGTCACCATTGGTTTATGACTCTTTAGAACTGCTAGACAACTTAATTCATCTTCAGCTGTTATAATAAATAGTTGATAATTATCTTTCCTTAATTGCTCAATTTATAGTTCCACTCCCTTTCTTTCAAATTTCCTTCTTGTGATAATCTGTTTTCTCTCAATGGACTTTACAGAAAGCAGAGGAGGAGTGAGCATTTCTTCCTCTCAGACTAGAGCTTTGATGAATTACTGCTTTTCTATGCACTTATTTGGGGAGTATGGGTTGGGATGATTTTTTTCTTCATATATGTGTATTTCTTAAATAAATGCAGGCAGCAGCCATCAAAAAAAACGACCACACAAAATCTACCACACAGGTCAGTTAGAATCTCCAACCATTCTAGTAATAATTATAATATTTTTTTAAAATTTATTTATGTACATCATCATTGTGGTTCCTACTCTAATGTAAATCACTCTTAAAACACTAGTGAGTAAAATTGTATTGTTTTCAATATTTAATTTAAATGTGTTTCAGTATTCTGCAGAAAACACAGAAAAAGACCCTCACGCAAAACCTGAAGTTTAGAAATCCATTCTTCCTTGCTTAAAAATACAAATTGCAGTAACAAACTCAAAGGAAACTTTAAAATCTAGCTGTTCATTAAAGCGGTTTCTTTAACTGCATGAACTAATGGCAAGTTCTTTAGCAGTTTCATTTAGTGGTGTTTGCACTTCTTTCTCCCATAGTCATTTGAAAATAGGAAATGTTAGATCATGTTGACAAGTTGTCGATTAAAGTTAAATGTTGCTAGCAAATACCATTAAGTGCCCTAATTAAAACTACCACAGCTCTTTTAAAAGTTAATGGTATCTGTCCGTAGAAGTATATGTTAATGCCCCTTAGTACAGAAAAATTAAAAATGTAAAACTGTGCTGTAAAGATTCACTTTCATGACACGTGTATGCATGAAATTCCATAGAAATAAAATAAAAATAATTTGAAACTATAGTAAGCAATTTGGAATAGATAAAGTATATTTTAACATTAATTGTATTCCCGTCATTTAAACTGGTATGGATAATATGGCTTACAAGTGACCTGTTTGTGCCCGGTGTTGCATATACAGCCAAGCAAATGTGGAAAGTGAGTCACGTTCTTAGGCTGGCTTGGGAAACAGTTACCTGCAAACGGGATCCACAGACTTGAGTGATTCTGCCTAACATGGTCCCAAATGGGTGTCACCATATTTTTAACGGAACATTTATAAGCTTTTAAGACAGAGAGATGACTTAGTGAAGAGATAGTGTCGTGGTTTAGCCCCAGCCAGCGACTAAGCCCCACGCAGCCGCTCGCTCACTCCCCCACGGTGGGACAGGGGAGAGAATCAGAAGAGTAAAAGTGAGGAAACTCATGGTTTGAGATAAAGACAGTTTAATAGGGAAAGCAAAAGCCGCACACACAAGCAAAGCAAAACAAGGAATCCATTCACCACTCCCCACGGACAGGCAGGGGGTCAGCCATCTCCCCGGAAGGAGGTTTCTTGGGAAGACAGACACCATCATTCCAAACGTCCCTCCACCCCTTCCTTCTTCTTCATCCCAGCTTTATATACCGAGCATGATGCCATATGGTATGGAATATCCCTTTGGCCAGCCTGGGTCAGCTGTCCTGGCTGTGTCCCCTCCCAGCTCCCCGTGCACCCCCAGCCTGCTCGCTGGCAGCCCAGCACGAGGAGCTGGACTGTCCTTGACTGCTGAGCAACAAGTCAGAACATCAGCACCTTATCAACATTTTCTCATCCCAAATCCAAAACACAGCCTCACACTAGCTTCTGTGAAGAAAATTAACTCTACCCTGGCTCAAACCAGGACAGATAGTCATCTTCCTTGCCCTACATCAACCCAACTTCAGTGGTAGTCTTTGTTCTGCATAAGAGGACGAAAATTAATGTTTATGTCGCTACCAGTCTTTTCTCCAAGAGGACACATTAGCCAAAATCTTAGTTGTATAGAGACTGAAATTTATGCATCTTGATAGCAGTGGCATACTTTCTTTCTGAAGACAAATTGAGGTTTTTTTCCTTGCAAAAACAAAAGTTTCCAAATAATTTGGGGAATTGAGCATAGTTGCTAGTGACCTTTCAGAGCAGCTTGGTGATTTTTAGACACATTTTTTGGCTGTCCTATGAGTTACTTCATTCTAGAATTTATTTATGACATGCTTGAAATACTCATCCAGTTTCTGTAATCCCCAAGGAAAAAATGGGTAGGGGATCTTCCGGGGGGAAAATGCATTGAAAAGGATTGTAAGTTAAATTACATTATCTACATAGACTGAAATATTTGTTAGGTTGATTGTATGTGGGAAGTATGACCCTCAGTTTACTGGTGAATTAAGGTATAATTAACTTTGAAGTACTTGATTAGTCATTTTTGTTATTTAGATGTTTACTTGTATGTCATCATGGGATTCTTGAAATACAACATCCCACATACGCTAGCAAGAGACTTAAGACAAAATGACATCAAATAGGATAAGACTTCACTGATGCAATATACCGAGGAAGGAGACAACAGCCTTCCATATTCATGGTACAGATAACAGCTCTAAAAAAACCTGGGAGATGTAACTTCCAGGTCCTGCTGAATTGATAAATCTTCATGAACAGAAGTTCCTGCCTTACACTGATGCACACCCCAGGCTCTGAGATCACACCTCTACCAGCAACGTTAAATTCTCATTGGAAAGAAAAACAGATCATAGAACAACAGAATTATAGAATAGTTTGGGTTGGAAGGGACCTTTAAAGGTCAGCTGGTCCAGCCCCCTTGCAAGAGCAGGGACACCTGCAACTAGATCAGGTTGCTCAGAGCCCCGTCCAACCTGACCTGGAATGTTTCCAGGGATGGGGCATCTACCACCTCTCTGGGCAACCTGTGCCAGTGGTTCATCACCCTCATTGTGAATTTTTTTTCCTTATATCTAGTCTAAATCTACCCTCCTTTAGTTTAAAACTGTTACCCATTGTCCTACCACAACAGACCCTGATAAAGTCTGTGCCCATCTTTCTTACAAGCTCCCTTTAAATACTGAAAGGCTGCAATGAGGTGTCCTTGGATCATCCATGCTTCCCTGGAAAGGTATTTGACCTCTGCACTAAAGTACCTGCAAAACAATATTGCACCCAGATTATGTAATTCAACTCTTATTTGGGACAACATTTAGGCATATCTTCAAGTTCAGCTTTGGTGTACGGAAAAAGGTTCAGGGAGCCTTGTACAGAAATTTTCCTGAGGTGGTGTCTAAGTTGAGAAGTTCTCTTTTGGGTAGAGGACAGAAAGGGAAAAAGATTGGAGAGGTTGTACATATTTGTTGCACATACTTGAAGAATAAACACCTTACTTTTCATTCAGTTTTAATCCCAGCTTGTTTTCATGTTGTTTTTATTTTGATAATTAGCTGTTGGCTTCAGTCAATGATATGTATTGCCTTGCATTTGTGCAATCGCTATAATTACATAATTAGTATAAATAGTTGCAATCATCATGAGAGTGTTTTGGATTCCATGAAACTTTATGGAAATCATGTAACATACACTCAGTGATACTTAAAATACTGCAGTGTGATAGTTTCAACCTTTTTCTTAAAATTACATGGTGATTTTTCCACAGCGTACTTCAAAACAGTGCCTGTATTGCAGGTTGCAGAGTGAAAGCAAGCTGAGTGCACTTTTTGCCAAATAGTATCCAGCAACTTCTAGAAGCATGAGATGAGAAGATTTCTCTCAATTGCCTCTAAAACATAGGCATAAATACCTCACAAAAATTCTTACACAGAAATATGCAGAGACATATTTAAATTCAAATTCAGCAAACACTTCTTTATTTTTTCACAAGTGCCAACTTAGTATTGTATTAACATCTATTCTTAATGAAACAGGAGATTAGATAGATAGATAGATAGATGGGTAGATGGGTAGATAGATGGATGGATAGATGGATAGATAGATAGACAGGCAGACGGGTAGATGTGTAAAAGCATAGGACATTGGAAAGTAGGACTAAAAATCATCATTTGCTTAATAGAAACCCTGCAACTATGAGTAAGACCTTCATTCAAAATAGTCCCACTATACTTAAAAAATTTTGAATACTGCTGGTTGCATGAAAAATAGAAAGCCTCAGCTATTCTGTGCTACAACAGGAGAGCTGGAGAAATTAAGGTTATCACAACACCCTGAATTCCTAGGAATTCTGCCTGGTAGAAAAGAGTTTCATAAGCTGCTCTGCTAAGGACATCAGCTGAACTCCAAAGACAAGCAGCTTTTTACTCATCTGCAGACATCCCTAAGAAGAATGCTTTTTTCATTATAGTTCCAAGAACCAGCCTGAGGACCTTAAAGTAAAAAACTCTACAAATCCACAGAAGGATCAAGACTTTAATTTGCAATCTCACTAGTCAGCTTTGCTGTGTAGCTGTGTGATAAAGACTGAAGTGATAGCAACACTTAGGGTCGTTATTAGTAGACCATATTATATGAGAAAATGATACAGATGTGAAAAGCTGTGGATACTCTGGGGAACTTCCTTAACTACAGATTTTCTGTTTCTCATAATTCTGATGTTTGACTGTTAGGAACAATCAGATTTTCCAAGGAATTATGCATCCACGTATCTAAAGGGGAGCTGAACTCTGAAATTCTTTTCCAAATTGTGGCTACAAAACATTAATATCTGGCTTACAAGTTGTTGCAGTGTATCTATTAGATCGTGATTTCTATAACTGTATTCATAGTGAATGTCACTTCCTCATAAGCAACATCCGATGACATCTTGCATCACACTAATACATGCAAGAAATTCCATTCACATGAGTAAATTGCTACCTAGCATGCATAAGCATTATAATGTTCACTTTACCTAATAAATCTCATTTATAAGGATATAAGAAAGGATGAAAAACATTTACTTCATTGTTATTTCTGAATTGATATTTCTAAACCTTGTAATTCTGAAACAGACAAAAAAATCTATAAATCAGTGGGAGTTTGTCTTATTAACTATTTTAGGTATTAAATAGCTGAGTGAAAATGTAAGTCCTCTTCCATTTATATTTTCATTTCCTTTTAAATATTTCTGAGTTTGTCTTTCTTCTGATTGAATATGATTTCTGTATCAGACATGTATCAGAGGCTGATTTCAAGAATAGCATAATTAAGGGTAATGTTCTATCACAGGTTGCAAGATATTTTAGATACTGTGGGGAGGAAAAAAAAAATTTACTTCCTGTAGATCATAGTTTCATTTCTGGACACTCTGCAATCTTTACCTTTGTACAATTTTGTTAGTACTATGACTTGAGTATTTTTAGATGTGCGACTCTTTCAATTCAGCAACCCTAGATAGGAATTAATTTTATCATGGAGGAATTATTCTCATATTTTTATGATGTGGAGTTCCTCAAACCCGAAACACACACTGGAGCTAAAAAATTACAGTGTTCTTTACATTTTTATGTGTGCTTTATGTTTCAAAAATGTTGGGGTTAATTTAAAAATTGTGTTGGGATGCTGTGTAATGCTAGGTAGGGTTGTCTGTCATTTTTGCAGTGAGGCTTAGCCACTGCTCCCTGCTGTTCTCTCAGTTCTGCTGAAAGACTGGCAAGGGTAGCAAATCTTATGAAAAGAATAATGCTGGCATCCTCAGCTTCATTTACGACGTTGTCGTAGTTTAGCCCCAGCCAGCAACTCAGCCCCACGCAGCCGCTCGCTCACTCCCCCATGGTGGGACGGGGGAGAGAATCAGAAGAGTAAAAGTGAGGAAATTCATGGGTTGAGATAAAGACAGTTTAAAACAAAAGCCGTGCACACAAGCAGAGCAAAACAAGGAATCCATTCACCACTCCCCATGGGCAGGCAGGTGTTCAGCCATGTCCAAGGAAGCAGGGCTGCATCACATGTAATGGTTTCTTGGGAAGACAGACGCCATCACTCTGAACATCCCTTCTCCCTCCTCCTTCTTCTTCCCAGCTTTATATACCGAGCATGACATCATATGGTATGGAATATCCCTTTGGCCAGCCTGGGCCAGCTGTCCCGGCTGTGTCCCCTCCCAGCTCCCCGTGCACCCCCAGCCTGCTCGCTGCAGCCCAGCACGAGAAGCTGGACTGTCCTTGACTGCTCAGCAACAACCCAAAACATTAGCACATTATCAACATTTTCTCATCCCAAATCCAAAACACAGCCTCACACTAGCTTCTGTGAAGAAAATTAACTCTATCCTGGCTGAAACCAGGACAGACATGAATAGTCCAATTTGTGATATTTAGCCCTACTTTTTTAGGTTATTTCAATGCATTTACTATTAAGTAGTTAATAAACGGAATACACTGTAGACATCTGTAATCACGTTAAACATGTGAATGAGCAAGGTTGCATTTTACACTTCAGATAATATTTTAAACTAACTCTAAAGAGAGATGCTTTATGGTCAACCTCCATTCTCACATAACAGGTGTATAACTCCCACTCATTTCTAAGTTGCGCTACAGAGAAAAGTAAAGGATAATTTTCAATGGCAGAGGTCAGTACATTAAAAATTCAGATCTCTCTTCTTCACACAACTCAGAAGGAAATATCCTAATCACTGCTTTATTTCTTGGAATAATTTCATTTTAGCTTTTGTTTGCCATAGACACCAGCCAGCCTGGTCACCCAGCCCTCTGCTGGGTTGCAGGTTCCCTCTTTGCCCTCTAAGGGCCAGGAATGACACACATACTTTTTCATCTTTCCATGCACTGTCAGTCTCTCTCCGATCACCATCTGAGCAGGGAGAAAGTGGACCATAAGTTATCTCTGTAGTGACATTGGTCCTTCCTTAAATATTGAAACCCAAAGTGCAGGGAATAGTGTGGGGTTTTTTATTCATGTTTGCTGTGATGCCAAGAAACCAACTGACTACAGCTGCCTTGAAAAAAAATCGGTGATATAAATACTTATTTGTGTGTTTTAACTTTCAACTGATTCATAGCGATTAAAATTTTACTCAGAATCAGCCTAAGCTAAGTATTATATTATTATTAATATTTAATTAAT
>NW_010510659.1:0-1387 GCF_000687285.1 Phaethon lepturus
GGCCTCCCCTCTCGGTCCCCCGTCACCGAGCCAGCTCTGCGAGCCAAGCCTGGGAATCTGGTTCGTTAGCTCTTGGCAATGCCATCCTCCAAAATGTCATGGCATGCAGAAATCTATGAAAACCAGAGACCCGAGACATGTGTTTTTGTTTGTTTGCATGTGCCAACATTTCCAATGGCTCAGAAGTGTGCGCCTGTGAAGGCTGCGTGTGTGTTATTCATTTAGGATCGTTTTCAGCCCTTATAATAGGAGGCTCATTTTATCCTTTTGAAAGCTCTCGAGCAGGGATGATCACAGCCCCAAAGCCTGCCGCGGCTGTAAACAACATTTAAGCTCCACATCGCTGTCTCTCCTTGGAAAATAGTCCCACGAAGGAGCGGAAGGCTTTTCAGTACGTGCCCGTGTCAGATGCGTGGACAGACAGGCAGCCCGTTCCTCCAGGCTCCTTTGTAAACCCCAGCCAAGGCTTTTTACATCAAATTTGCTTTTTACGCAAATACGACCATACGATCAAAGTAACGCGTGCTACCTCCCAGGAACTAATGCGCTCATCGCTGGCGTGCCGCAGGCCGCGGCCGATCTCACGCCGTCGCTTTCCCGCCTTGCTCCTGACACTGCTTCCTCCCGTCCTCGCACACAACAACCCCTCAAGCCGACGGCGGCTCGGAACGGGCCGGGACGGGGTGCGCTCCCGGCCGGCTCTCCGCCGCCTCACGAGACGCTCGTCTCTCCCAGCTACCGGCGGAGCGGCGGTGTTGTACCCCAAAACAGGTGCGTGACTCCGTATTCCCTACCCGGGGAGTCTTGGGGTGAAATCTCCCAATTACAAATGTCCCCCGTGATTTCCACAGCTCCTGCGGCGCTTCCCCGGCCGGGCCATGCTGTCCTTCATCCAGGGCATCCCTCAAAACGCGCCGGGAACCTCACGACACTCGCGCTGCTTGACCGAGGAAGAAACTCCCCTTAGAGGCTTCGAAGCGGTTACACCTTCTGTTATTCCTGGCCGCCGCAGCTGCTTTTTTCAAAACAAAGGCAGTGTTTTCTATCCTTTAGGCCCGAGCAGACCAATTCATCTCTCTTCACATCGGTTTGATGTGGCTTGGGAAACTCAACCGGCCGTTTCCCAAGCCTGGCGTAACTCAGTTACGCTTCCTGTGGCTCAGCCGTGGGTCCCCCAGGCTGGCAGACACCAGCGATGTGCAGACAGTTGCCCTTTTGTCTGGTCCGAAACTGGAAATCAGCTCTTGCCCGGGGAGGTGTCAGCCACCTTCGGGCTGCCCTGGTCGGACGACAACTTTCCGTAACCTACCAAGTAGAAACGAGTCCCACCCAAAACAAACACGGCCAGGTATTGCAGTGGTGGCCACCAGCCCCAAGCTCACGGCTT
>NW_010510659.1:1417-6800 GCF_000687285.1 Phaethon lepturus
GGCTTGGCTTGTCTCTGCAGGCAACCACGAAAGCCGTGGGTCTTGACTGCTGGGGAGAGACCCCGGTATGTGCCAGACCTTGCTGCGGGACAGGGACTCTGCAAGTGACGCACCGACGGGGACTCTCATGGTCTACGTCGCCTCGGGTTGGCACCTTAACGCGAGCGTTGCGAGCTTAAAATGCCGTGGGAGAAAAGAAACGGCGTTACGAGCTTTTTTTCCCCATCACCCAGGATTCAGCCTCTGGAGAAAAGGGGGTGGCAGCAGAGGGGCAGCAGAAATGGGTGAGACATGGCCAACCCGGAGAAGTTTTGGGCTGTGGGCCCCTCAGCAGGCTCCATGGGAAGGTGGTGGGTGTTGTCGTCCAGGGAGCCAGCGGAGCGAGGTGGCGTTTGCTAAAGAAACGGTAAACGGGGACAGAAGTGGAGTTTTAGAGTGGGGGTTCAAATCTTTTCGGAGAGTTTGAAAACAGCGTCAACTGAGAAATAGGCAGGTGAGATTTTTCTACACATCAAATATTGCTTTTTGCTTTCAAAGTGAAGCTTACGATTTCCCTTTTTTCCCCCCCTTTAACATTACCTATATTTAGAGATGAAGTAAATTGTTAAATAGGGTGAATTAAATGTTTTTGGTAAACCCAAATCCCTCCACCCAGTACTTTGTCTCACTTAAAAAAAAGAAAATTTCAGTTTGACCTGATTTTTCCTCCCTAATTTTTCAGCTCACACCGTTGGAAATAACAGAGTCTACGTAGGTTACATCATTCGTGAGGAATCTCCTCTCATCCGTCTCCAAACGAATAACAACAAACATTCAAAAAAATAATTGAAGTTTTATATATATCCCTTGGCCATTCAGGTGGTATGGCTGGCACGAGACGTAGGCACTTGAAACAGCTGTTGTGAATCTTAAGTATAAACTTCCACCCTTTGGCACGACAGCAGGAAATTATGCATAGGAATATACCTGCTTTCCCGTGCAGCCGACAAAAACCGCCATGCTTCGCACCTTGAGAGTGGACAGGAGAGAAAAGCTTTTTCCCTGGGGGACGCCCGTGCTTTGTCTGGCCCCTTCCTCTGTGTCGGGCGAGCGGGACCGAGCGGGGCTCTGGGCTGCGCCCAGACAGGCGAAGGGCTTTGCAAGGGAGTATTTACAGCTACACCGACATACGCACACCTCCTCCTCCTCCTTCATCGGCAGATACCTGCATGGCAGAGCAATTCGGTGCCCTAAAACATAACAACCATCACTCTGCACGCACACACTTTTTCACATATTACGACCTCATTTTTCAAAGGTAGGCATGGTAATACAGCATGCTCCTAGAGCCAAATTCACGTATGTTTTCTGTTACCCAGCCTGTCCCACCTAGAGCCGACCCTGTTGTTTGCTCAGAGTCAGATCTTCCTTGGTGGACAAACTCTCCTAGACAACTCAAACTGCTAGAACATCTTCTCCAGCTGGAGGCTGAGGTCCTGGCTGAAATCTCATTCCACTGCTTTTGTGAAAGTACAGAGGCGCCGAAATGCTCAGCGAATCCGGGAAAGCTGATGGACATCCGCGGGGCGGAACACGGACCATAGCACAATGCACGTGCCTGTCAAGCCTTGCTCCGAGAGCCGGTGTTGGCTGGGCGTTGACTTAAACCAGACCTGACTTCCGCCTTGCCGTGTTTCTGCAAGCCAAGGTAAGTAAGCGGCTGCAAAGACCAAGACGATTCGAGGTCGTGCAGCCGGTCAGGGTGAGCCGAGCTCAGGCCTCACGGTGCTTTCCAGGGATCGCCCCCAAGCTCTGCTGCCAGCGCGTCTCCTTACGGACACGCTGTGTTCACTGGCACTAGGGCATCCAGTTCATTTAGGCCAGGGCTTTAACTCCAGAAGTCATGGATGTAAGAAATTGGTCTTATCTTCTCATCGCTGAGCATTGGGGGAGCATCCCTTGCCCAGACTTCGTTATTTTTGGTCGTGATTGCTTCTTCCTCACCCTGCCTCGCCTTGTGACGTTTATTGGAGGGGCGTATCAGCTACGGTCCCGAAAGCTAATGCTAATTGTGCAGTTACCATACATGCTAGTGTGTGAGAGGTGATGTAGCTGAAGTGATCAATCCCTCTGCATAGGTAGGCTGCACCTTTGGGCAGGTGCAATAATCCCCCTCTTGTAGAAGGACTCGCCTAAAACTGCGAGCGTGCTCTTGGAAGAGGCTTCCCTGCTGCTTCACATCTGCAAAAAGCTGAACTCTAACTGTGAGCCTGTGAACCAGCGCTACGGAGACGATCCTGAGCTAAACAAGACAGCGAGGACAGCCCAGGAAAACAAGCACCGCTTCATGTGCTTGTGCTCCCAAAAGACACGTTGACAAACGCCAACTGTTGGCAAGAGGGGCAGACCAGGCTCAAACGGGGCAGGCCTAGTGCAGCGACCGCCCGGCTTCACGGCGTGGAGCCCGCAATGGCACCTGAGTTTGCATCAACAAGGCAGAGGCAGAACATTACTACCGGCTGCGGAGCAGGAAAGATCACACCAGCTTCAGGGCTCCAGCTGCAGGGATGCCAACTTGGTCAACTCGCTGACTGCTCCGTGGTCCAGGCAAGGTCCCTGGTGAGCTGGGAGACACCTTGCACAGGAACCAGGACACTATCTTCTCAGCCAGTGGTAAGCCCCACACAGGCCATTACAACACCAGGTTTGTCCTACTTGGACCAGAGGCAGAGCCCGGCTGAGCTTTGACTGCCAACCCTTCACCATCACAGGAACAGCATGGGAGTCCCACCACCCAGAAGGTCTCACCAAAGCAAGCTCTGGACCTACAAAGCTTCCCTCCTGGGATGGACTCACATTTCAGCGTGCCCGGCGGCGCCTGCGCCCAGCTTCATGACAAAGCCAGTCGCGGCGTTATCAGACTGTGCCACTATCTGATCTCAGCTATGAAAACATTGCTACAAATCTAGCAGTATTTCTGAAACAGTAGCTACAATATGCTTTTATTAAATCCAATTAAGCAGTGTATTTGTTTAAAGTGTGCCCACCCAGAGCTCCACACACATTAACGCCATCAGTTGCTTCAAGCAATCGCCTAGCATTACGCTCCTCACTGTTGAGGTTATTTCCACAATAGTAATTAAATCCTCATTAACACTTTTCATTTATAACATAAATCAAATGTAATAGCCTACACGGGGAATCTCAGCTCACATTGAGGGAGCCCGAAGACTTTCTGAAAGGAAGAAATGTTAGACACCGCAGGCAGGCTGCTTCTTCAGTCTGGAGGTCGGCAGAGAGACTTGTCCAACAGGGATGTTGACAACCACTCACAGCCTCTGGCCTAACCCCCAAGCACAACCCAGGCGCAGAAACACCACGTGCCTGGCGGCCGCAAGCACAAGGCTGTCCGTCACCGGGCACTTGATGGATCTCCTCTCTTTCTCTTCATTTCTTGAACATCTCCTCCCCAGAGCACCCTTTTGCCCAATGGGAAGGTGCTCTGAAGGGAACCCGGTGTGAATTCTTCTCGTCTTTGCCCCTGCTTTTGTTGTTGTTAGCAAAACCTAAAGAGCAGATGTTCAAACACGAATACTCAACGCACACCATTCCCATCCGACAAACCCCTCCGACGGCACCTAACCCAGGTGAGCACATACTGCTTCACCCACTTTTCATAGCCCAAGGAACCCGTCTCCCTACTCTCCAGCAAATATCCTTGTAAACCAACCACCCAAGAGCCAGAGGCCCCCAGTTCCCACGTGCCAGTCTCCAAACCCAGTGGGCGTTGCAGGACGGGCAGCAGATCCTCCCTGGTTGCTGTCGGCCTCACGGGAGATCCCTTCCGCCCAGCCTTCTCCAGCATTTACCGCCTCCACCCCCTCCGAATTTCCCCGACGGCAAACCAACCCTGTCATTCTGCCAGTGGAACCATCAGTGCCACGGCCCATGGTGATATTTCAAGGAGAAAAAAGGCACCCGTAAATCCTTTCTGACTCTGGAAATCCACTGGGTTTCTCCTCTCGGAGGCACTAACACGGCAAGTCTCCAGCCGCTCCGAATCCCCCACCCCCAGCCCTCCTCTGAACTTTCCCCAAATCTCTCCCACGTGAATCAATCTGAAGGCAAAGCTGGCAAAGCCTTCCAGCCCCCACCAACCAATCCCACCACCGTGCCATCAGGTCCCGCTGCCGCGCCGGTCTCCAGGTGCGCCAGGAGAGCAGCTCCCAGTACATTCACTGGGAGAGGGGCTGCTTGAGCGACCGTCCAGGGGGTGAAGGTATCACCCGTAAGACTGCCCAGCTTTTCGTGGAGCAGCATGCAGTGACCCTGTTTAGCACTGTTCATTTTTCTCTAGGCTTGCGAGCTTTGGAAATTGGCTCAGATAAGCATCCTCAAGCTTGCGCGCTTATCTGCACCATCTCCCAAAGGGCTTTGATCTGCAGGATTTGGCTGCAGCTCTCAAAGGTATCTTGAGAAAGCTTGTTCTGGGGAGAGTCGTTCTTCTGATAACAAGAAAAAAAGCTTTCTTAGTGGCTTTGAGCATTTTCAGCCCTGGCTGGAATCAGGCTGCACACAGAGAGAAGGAAAAAGTCAAGCGAGCTTCTCCTTCAAGCTTCCCTTGGGCTCAGCTGTCATTTCAGCTAAAATTTGAGGTCAGTTATTCCACCGGCCGCCTTTTTTCCCCCTCTCTGTTTCATGCTGTCTCACCCAACCCACCACATGGGTACATAGAGTCACCCCTCGTGGCTTTACGTCGTCCGAGTCCCGTGCAGAACAGCCAGGAGGAAGGCTGGCTGGAGCGACGAGGAGAGCGCGACGCCGGCGGGCCGGGAGAGCTACGGGGCGCGAGGGAGAGGTATTCGGTGGGTCTAGGGCAAGTTTTAAAAGATCTACAATATCGAATTAAATACCTGAAGCAAACAGCCCCTCTCAAAACCTCCGGTGAAGGAAACACAAGCCACACGTAAATACGCGTTAATTGAGTCAGATGCTAATTTTCCAGTTTGCCTTCTGCTTGGCCAAAGCGTTAGGAAATATTTGTTGGGCTGAAAAGCATCAAGTTTAACTCCTGCTCTTGAAAAACGCCAGCGTGGATTCCCCCACTCTCGGGCCACCATCACCCCACGCAAGATTTCTTCCTTGTGGGGACAACCAGGGAGGAGGAGGAAGACGGTATTAATAAAAAGAGGAATTATAGAATTAGCAATAAAGTTCATAGTGGGGAAACTACCCCGAACATGTCCTGCTGCCCTCACATAAAATATAAATACGCATTAAAAAACACTACTCAGGGAGGGGAAAGAAGTGTGAACAGCAAAAATATGTACATGTGTTTTAAATAATTTTTTTTAATTGTTGAGGCAGTAATACTTGGTTCATGGAACTGCAATATACAGAGAGG
>NW_010510660.1:0-34134 GCF_000687285.1 Phaethon lepturus
CGCTCTGACCTCCCGCAGCGTCCGGGCCTTCACCGCATCCCTCGCGCCGCGGGTGGCGAGCCGCGGGCACGGGCAGAGACCTACGCACCCCCCTGACGGCTACACGCGGCCTGTCCCGCCTTCAGCCGTCCTGGGGGACAAACAGTGCTGCGTCCCCGCAGAGCTGCAGGCTCGGTTTTAAACTGCAAAAGGGCAGACTGCGACTAGACATCGGGAAGACATCTTTCACAGTGAGGGTGGTGAAACCCGGGCCCAGGTTGCCCAGAGTGGGGGTAGGTGCCCCATCCCTGGGAACACTCAAGGCCAAGTTGGACGGGGCTCTGAGCAACCTGGTCTGATTGAAGATGTCCCTGCTCACTGCAGGGGGGTTGGACTAATGGCCTTTAAAGGTCCCTTCCAACCCAAACTGTGCTACGATTCCATAAAGAGACAGACCTTAACTCCATCTTCAGTCAGTTCTCACGGATGAACACACACGAGGATTACCTTTTATGCTCATGGTTAGGCTGCACGACTCTCCCAATTTTCCCCATTTTTGCCATGGCCTCCTAGTAAAAGACAAACACAAACTGGAAAAGCCTGGTTTGATTTAAAATACTTTTTGACAAGAACAAGATGTTTCAAAACCAGTCGGAACATTACTGATGTATTTTGTTTTGGCTGAACAGGCCAGATGGCATAAAATATGTTCAATCCCATTATATAGTAGTCATGAGAACAAAGTACTGCAGACCCCTCAGTAAACCAAAATCTGTTCCTCTTTCTTACTGGGAGTCCGAGGCGCAACAGACTTATCTTTTATTATTTACACTAACCAAAGGAAATGTTAAACACTGCATCCCCGGAGGGGAGACTTCTCAAATGAAATGATACTTTACATGAGATCCCTTAATCATTATTCTTGAAGTATCAATTCCCTGCAGCAAGGGAGGGCTCAAGTGCGCTCCAGAAGCTAAAGGTAACTCGCAAAGTTCTGTTATGGAGCCCACAGCTGCCCTCACATTCCAGTATAAAGGGGTAAGAGACAGACTTTGATCCTTCTCTGCTTTTGGCCAAAACAAAGTCAGATGAGGAGATCTCGCAGCATCCCCTGCAGAAAGAGGCTCAGGGACAGAGTCCTGCACAGAAGGGACAGGACCAAATAATGTGGTTTCTCTCCTGATCTCTGTGAGATTCTGATTTTCTGTGGATTCTCCTAAGCAATCCCACTAATGGCCAATGTTCATGCAGGGTCAAGCTCTCAGGCAAGGGTGGAGGGCAGCAGGCACAGGCTATTTTCAGTGGAAGTTATTTCACAAGGAACATTAAAGCAATAGTTTTCAGATGGAACAGTGTTAAACATAAAAGATCAGGATTGAAGAACCAGTGTCTGACTAAATAGCAGCGTTCATAGTTCCTAAGCAGGACCTGGAACCTCTTTTAATGTTAGTGCCTAAAGCACAGCACTGTGAGAGTATCGGAATGACCCCTGGAGAACAGTCAGCCTGTGCTGCTGCTGGAAGCCATCTAGTCAAATACTATGGCTAGATTTTTTTAAGGGTGGATGATTTTATAGGCTGTAATATCTGCTGAAGTAAAATCTTTGCTTCCCACTAATCCAGCTGCATTTTACAGCTGATGATCTCCTAGAACTTTACAACGTAGATGAGGAATGTAAGCAGAGCTTCACCGGCAAAGGACCGGCAGGGAGGCCCTGAGGACAAGCAAGATGACCGGCAGACCTTACATCTTCTGGTTTCCCATTTCCCCTGTGTTAAAGAAATATGATCATGCCGGGATGTAAGCGGGCTGCCCGTGAAGCCAGCAGATACTCTTTCTCCCATGCACAGCAGTGTTTGCTCAGCGAGGCACAAAGTGCCTGGGATGCCAGAGCAGCCGGCGGTCCCCAGCCCTGCCCGGCTGAACCTGCTGTGTTACCTGGCATCGTCTGGGTGTGTTTGCTTCATCCTTCAGCACCAACACGCCCTTTTATACTGCCAGTCCACATCTGCTACTAGAATGTGGAACACCTACTTTCTACATTTCTCAACTTCAGGCCACTAATACTGGACGAAATCGTGGCTCTACCAAAGGAAAACGCACTGTCAGTGATGGTGCAGTCAGGATTTACTCTGTTAGTCCACCTGATAAAACAGCAGGGAGTATTGCTGCGCACTCATGTGCCTGTGCTCTCTCATACGTGCAGAAGTTGATTGGACTTTTGGTTCCCCAAGAAACACCCTTGAAATAACACTTCCAGTGAGATAGCGTGTTCTTTTCTCTGGGACATGTGAGCCTGCTGGCACAGAGACTGTCCACACCAGCCAGATTAAAACACTGGCATGGAAAGGTTGGTACCTTTCCCAGTAAGAGAAACGGGCGTTTATTCCCTGTTCTTTAACAGGTGATACTTGCTCAAGCATTGCTCCTGTTTACAACAGTCTATCTTTTACAGCTCCTTTACGTGGACAGCTGGATTTAGAGGCTACCCAAAAAACGGAACAAACACACAGAAAAAAACAACTCAAAGTAAAAGACAATTCCCTCTGTCACCATCAATACTGCTTTTCCAGATAGTTTTGTGTCTTACAAAAAAACATAAGGCAAATGCAAAGCTCCTTGAAGCACTCTCGCTAATGGAAAGAGTCACCTTGCTTTCTGCTCCCTGCTTTACATCTCTTTTTGAATTGCCTTGGAGATACCGCACAAAAATAAAACCAAGACATCTGAAGAGTCTAAATGTCTCAGAGAAATCCACTTTTTTCTCAGGTGTAACAAAAACGAAAGGGAGGGCCAAACTTCACCATCTGCCCCCTCCGCGCACACGCAGGGCCTGCCTGCTGCTGCCCCGTTCTGGGCAGCGTTAAGAGGGCAGGACACAGACAGCGCCGTCCCAGGACACGTTCTGCTTCTGCCTAAGTATTCTACACAATCGTGTTCTGCTTTACTCTGGGGCTTCTTACAACTTCCAGTGCTGAAAAATGCATTACTGCTTCTTTGGGACACAAGCCAGCCTTTGGAGATAAACCTATCTTCAGATGACTTCTATTTTTACGTTGTTACTCATCTAACTACAGGTCTCCTCAGGCTGGTTCAAGAGAGAACAGGCACCAGCACCGACTCCACCAGGCGTGGAAGGTGTGAGGGCAGCCTTGGTGGGCATGGCTGTCCTGCCGGCCGCTGCAGCCCCGGCCCCGGCTCCCTCCCCTCGTCCCCTTGCTCCCCACCTGTGCCTCCACCACTCTGCTCCACCACCCAATGCCCCACGGGCCACCCGTGGCACTCCGGCTTTCAGACCAAGCGCTTTGCAGCAGTGGTCTTCAAAGGGTGAGACCGAGTCTCTGCAGGGCTGCTGAAAGCCTCCTGCGCTCCCTGCAAGGTCTCCCCAAACCTAACACCCCCGGCACAGAGGCCCCATCCTCTGATGGGCAGCCAGGGAGGGAGCCGCTGCTCCGAGTTTATGGTTGGACTCGATGGTCTTAAGGGTCTTCTCTTCCAACCTAAATAATTCTCTAATTCTACGGTGGGACGGCCAGCAGGACAGGCTAGAGAGGTCCCTAAAGGAAGACCAGACCTTCAAGCCCTGGTCAACACTAGGCAACAGGGCCTGGCTGCTGCTTATCTGCTGCTGCTTCACCCATCTATCCACATTTAGCTAAGGAGGAAGATGCCATGTCTTTCCAGTTTATCGGGTTAAATACTTTTGCATTTTTAAATCTACTGAAAATACATAGGTCTTTGAGAATCCACAGCATTAACGTTTCACAGCAACTACCAGAGTAATGTGGAATAACACGTTAAAAAAATACACAGCCAGCAATTTTGAACAACTCAATCATTCTAGGTTGCTCAAAATATCCTAAATGAATTCCCTCCCCTCATTTGCATTTCGGTTGTGTGTTTTTTTGTTTTTTAAAGTCAGTTTGGTCATTGTTAGTTTGAACAAAAACTTTACTCCCAGAGGAGAGCCTTTTCAACAATTTTCTGGGGACAAAGAGGAACAGAACATTGAAAATATGAATTTACAATGAAATCGGAAACAAAGGAACATTAGAATCGCATTACTGAATCTGATCAACCTTGTGCACTGTTCTGTCTCCAACAAAGCCTTAAATATAGCAAAGAGATAATACTGCTGTTCAGAAATAGTTTGTTTGAGGGTTGACATCCAAATCCATAATTCCAGTCACCAAGAATTTCACAATCTTAATTTGAATGACGCTCTATCTTCTTTGTTTGCCAGTCTAGACAGTACAATGAATACACTGACTTAAACACAATGAATTCTCTCTTAAAACAAAATATTTTGTAAAATTGCTTTTTAATCATTTCTTTTCTCTCTTTCCATAAAGGCTATGCTATAAATAAACCCTGAAAGTTCGCATTTGATCATCATTTCTAAAGGCTGGGCAAGAGGCAAGTGAAGGGTTTACACAGAAAAAAAGAGAGGCACTGTGGAGCAGGAATAAAGGGATGCATTCATGATTTCTAACCTTTTGTTAGAGTGTCAAAGCTGAGACAGCTACAAGCCAGTAAACACTCTGCTTACCACGGAGAGAGTTAGTCAAACGGAGTTACCCTGCCCGGGACAGACGGCACAGGCCCAGGGAACCAAGTTCTACAAGGCTCACCAAGATTTCAGAACAAGGTGCCATGTTGCTGCTGGGAAGATCAGTTGTCATTCAAATTCATTCGGTACTGGTAGCTGAATTATGCTCTTCGGCATGATCTGGGGCGGGAGATAAGTTTAAGACACCAGGGTAGCCTCAACAGGCAGCAGCTCTGCCAGGGAAACCCTATTCGGAACCCAGGGAACACCCTATCTCCTAGGGAAACCCTGTTTTGACATAGCATATAAAAGCTGGAAATTTCAACTGTTGTCCCTTCAATAATGGAAAGGAAAAGGCTTTTAATGCTCTGTGGCAGCCGCAGTGCAGCAAGCTAGTCTGTCACACCAGGAGGAACCAGGAAAAGCATGTCAGCCTGGCTTCAGGAGCCCACAGGAGGTTCTTACAGGGGCTAGCTTGAGATGGGGAGACCAGTCTTCTCTGAGTTGTGGGCAACGGGCTCCTGCAAGGGCTCTCTCAGAGCACTCAGCATGATCCTGCTCATCCCACGAGAGCAGCCCATCTCCCTTGGAGCTACAGAGGGAGACAAAGAAGATCAGACCACTTGTGAATAGTCCCTAAGTCTGATTTTCAATAGTGACTCAAGAACTTAGGTGGCTGAGTAATACTGAAAATTAATGGGATGTAGGCCCTTAAAAGCACACATCAAATGAGAAATCAGGTTTAGAGACATCAGCCTTAGGTAAGGAAGTGAAGTAACAAAATCTCATTGAAATTAATGAGCTGGGAACATCAGCCCCTTAAGATTGAGCTTTTGCTTTATTTCAGTACTTTAAAAATTGTATGTGAAGTTAAATGGAGGAGGCATTTGAGCACAAATGCACTTTCCCAGCTGTGTTCTCCCCACTCACTCACTTTGATAATCCCAAGAAATGTTTGGACTTTTAACTAGCGTAGTTATTAACTTAACAGTGAAAACAACCACATATCTTCTGAAGTTTTACTGTACAACTTCAGTGTCTGAAAGCATTTGGCCTGCACATACAAAAGCAAACAGCAAAGCTCACCAGAACGTGTGGCACGCTCCACTTAGAGCAACAGCGTGCCAGCTACTTGGAGGAAGGATCCTCAGACAATATAAACACCAAGAGGGGTACTCGAATGCAAAGTAAGCAAGTTTTCTGTGTGAATCCTGCTAGTTTATGGCTTCTCCAGTGACAGCCATGGTTCTGTTGCACCACGAATGACTGGCCTACGAATGATGGGAAGGATGAAAAATAACTCTGCCGTAAACCAGTTTTGGATCATAAATTACAACATAACTAATTCAGGAATCTCAGAACAAGCTGGAATGAGATCCATGGCTTACTCTTCTTCCCAAGCTGAAGTTGTTAATTCACCTCATCTTAGTACATATGCAAAAGGAGAAAATTATATTCATTTTTATTGTGGCAATACAAGCCAAGTGATCAAACGCTGCCATTCTTGCAGCCAAACGTGGTGAGAAATCTGTGCCAGCAAATGTGCTTCTTAACAACTGCTGGGAATGACCCGAGTGTACGCACGGAAGGTCAGTCTCAACTTCTGAACCACACAGAGCTTTGAAACGCAAATTTTGCCTTCATTACCCTGAAAACATTACCCAGACTCAGGTCAGTCTTGACTCTGCTGGTTTTGTACAGCTCTACTGTCACAGGCCCAGCATCAGAGGAAAATAATTTAAACGTTGCCCCATTCACAATAGACTGAAATGCAGGAACATTCTTCCCCACCAGATTTGTACTGATTTGCAGAATTCAGCAGGTGTAAGTACCTTCGAAGTAACAGACTGACTTTCTTTACACTTCTAAGTCTTTGTAACAAATACAGTAAATATTATATGTAATAATTTTTACTGTTCTTCAACAGTGAAGAACCTCTCTCTCACTCATCGCTATTCCACACACATAAGCTGAGACTAACAGATGCTAACTAACATCATTTTAAGAAGTCCAGTCACAGATATATTTGGATTCAAGGGGAATAAATAGATTTCTTGAAATGCTGATGTTCAAGAAATACTTTTAAACTTTTCTGAGAATTGTAAGCAAGCCTGCTATTTTCTTACAGGCTTTTATTTAGGGACTGCTTACTCAATAGCCTGGAGATGCAAAATTCATCTTATCTCTCCTTAAAGGAGTTACATGAATGTATTTATGTAACAGAGCCCTAGCAGTACATTACTTTTTAGTGGTATATGACTGCATGAAGAAAGCATGTGATGGACCATATACAATGTTTTTCTAGTGGTTTTTTTCCCCCCTCTTAAATTTGTTTGAGTTACAGGGGCAGATCTTGGCAGTATGCACAAAGCCCAAAATCTGTAACTCAATTCTCTGTGGTATTCTGAATGGAGTGAGCCAAGTTTTAAAACACATTATGGATAAATATTAGAGCTGAGCAAAAATTTCACACCTCAGACCAAAGTGTGAAAATTTGGCTTTTATTCATTTAGTGAAAAGGTGGAAATTTTCACACAAGGTTGTATTTTCCTTTTGCTGTGTTCCAACACAGATTTCTGTGTTCGTATCAAACCTCAGAGAGAAAGAGGGTTTCTGTCTGTCTGTCTGTCAGTGAGACTACAGAGAAGGAAGGAGAAGAGGACAGAAGGATGGAGGTCCAGCAAGGAGGACACCAGCTCAGGACTTGAGTTCAAGTCTGTCTTCCAGGAAAAGCCACTGGCCTTTTGAATCTTACTATCCATATGTCAGATAACAGCCCTGGCCCGTCTTAGAGGAATATTTTATGCATTTGTTTGTTGAGGACTGTTACTGTGGTGGAGAGGAATCAGGCAGGTAGCTTAGAAGCAGCCCAACATTATTCTACCTCTAAACCATCCAACTTCAGTTGACAGGGCCAACTGGATGGGCCTTGGATGGATCCTCAGTACTGTGACAAGGTAGTTTTCTGGTTCAAGCACTGAATCAGGATGCAGAGAGTTTGCGGCAGATTCCGCGAGTTATCCGGGACATGTAATTTACTCTTTTAATTTTCAGTGACTTGTCCCTGAAACAAACTTGCACCCATTGTTTTCCCCCAGGTTTGCTTTGGCTTGTCCACAAAACTCTAGGTTTGTCCCTAATTTTGTACTGTGGGTGGTACATGGGGCTCTCAGTCCTACTGCAGCTCTCCGTGCCTCACTGAAGTCCCTACCACTTGACCTGTCTTGTCCTGCTGGAGCATGGGTTTCACTCCTTAGTATCAGAGACAAGAACAAATGGAAAAGAGATCTCATCACAGTAGAGACAAGTGCAGGAAAGGCCATGGTACCACTCCTACTTCCAGAGCACCTACTTTTACTCTGCTTCAGTGACTACACTGAGCTGAGCATCAGACAGACTGTGGCGACCAAAGCTCGGTGCTGCAGAGAGCTTGTGCTTCAGCCAGGCGTGGCCAGCTGACAGGCAAAGCCATAGGAGGAGCAGCAGTGGCAATGCAGCTGCTGCAAAGGGTGGCTTGTTGTGCTAGCGATGATATTAATTACTTATTCTGCAGACCAAATTTAGAATGGGATGAGGGTCAGCTATGATTGCCACACCATCTATCAGCTGGAAACTATGTTTGGGTCTAAGCTCCAGCCACACTGCTACTAAATATAGGTTGTTTTGTTGTTGATTTGACTCTGCACTCCCCCAAGTTGCCTTTGACTATCAAATAATTAAGCAGTTAGCTTTGTGAGGGCTCCACTGCTGGCACCTCTTAGTGCCCAAAGCTGCTTGGATGCAAACTTGACAGCTTAGCGGGGGTTTCAGCTTACCCGGGCAATGGAAAGAGCCCAAGTGTTTAGCTCCCGTTTCAGTTTCACAGATTGCTGGCACTGGGTGCCATGAATCAACAGTCTGTGGGCAACATCTAAGCAGTCTGCACCAGAGCTGGGGCACGGTTTAGCTGCACTTACCCTGACATGAGCTTGTATAGATTATTCATGAAGTCTAAGGTCTGTGTATGAAGACGCAAGCTAGTTTTAAATATGGCTAGCACAGATACTGGTAAGATGCCATCGCAGCAGCGCAGAGGTCTGCCCAGCCTGCTCACCGGGCTGGTTTCCACGACCCGGAGCCCGCTCTGCCTCCTCGCCGGTCCCGCGCCCTGGGTGGCAATGCCGCCCTGGCTACACCACCAACGGGGACAGACAGTACATTTCCCTCACCCCCTTCTGAGGTGGAATAAATTCGTTAACCACACACAGCATCACTGTTACAACAGACTAAGAAGGTTTGTCCACATAAACCACATGAAAATATATTAATTTAACCCACTTTTTAGGCTTGGAAACCTTATGCTGACAGGCAGCTCTGCGGAACAGAAAGCAAGCTCACCTGGGAGTCAAGTGAGCGGATTCCTACATCAGATCCTGAGGCAGGGGACTGCACTATAGCTAAAAGCTAAATCAGCCCTCTCCATACTCCTCCTCACTGCTGGTGGTGATGGAGTAAACTAAGCCTGGGAGCACTGCTCTTCTGCACAACCTGGAGCGAGTTATTTCGCTTCTCTGGCTCCCTTCTCACCCTCTGCTTGCAGTATCTGTCCTAATGCTTTTACCCTCCATTTTCGGTGGTAAAACCTTTGGGGCAGGCAGGGCAGGTATGTGCTTCCAGACTAACTTGCACCACAAAAGAAATGAGCTGGACAGAAGCAGGAGGAGTCATTTGGACAGGGAAGGGTAAAACAGAGAAGTTGCATCCGCACAGGATATCCTGACACTCGGCCGTGTACTCGACACAGTATTTGGTTGAACTGCACCACTTCCTTTAAGGTGCAAAATTCAGATTTATTCAGCTGATTTCTTTTCACATTCACACTGAACATACAGCTTTCTTCGTGTTTAGTCATTGAATTCAAACTTTTATTTGCCATCTGGCAATGGATCGGGGTTTACTGGGGGGAGGGGATAGGAAAGGGGGCTTTTTTTTTTTTTTTGCATCTGTATTTGCTTTATGAGCTATGGCTAAGGCATCATTTACACATGGGGAACTGGATCAGGTTCTCTCAATTCTTTCCATATGTTCACTTATGCTGTCAAAACATTTTTTCGATCTAATTAATCTGCACACGTCTCTCTCTTCATTTCCCCACTCGGTGGGTTTTAGCATTTTTGGGGTATCTAGCTGGGATTTTGTCATAAAAATAACTCCCGCCTACACTTTGCTTTAGGGCTACTCCACCAAGAAAATGAAACTATTAGTGACATTTCACTCTTCTCCATCTAATTATTCTTTCCATCTTTCCAACCCTGGTTGAGGAGACTTACCTTTTCCTCTCATCTTTCAAATATATTCTTTGCCATGCTTCAGTGTCTACCTAAGGTTAATGAGGGAAAACCCTGCTGTGAGTTTTGATTTAGGATTATTTTTTATCTAGTTAATCTGATGTGTGGTTTACTATAAAATACCTGTACCTCAGAAATATGCTTACATTTTACCCAATCTGGACTGCATCTGGGAAATTACCCTGGACAGGGGCTCATAAAAAAAACAGAGATCTTTAAAAAAAAGGTCTTTCACTACTGTAAACCAGTAGAAGGTTGAGATGTTAGAACAGAGAGTAAAACTGCATTAAAAAAAGAGAGCCTTCCTGGTAACCTTGCAGACATCCTATCGCTAACAAAGATTAAAATATCACTTAGGAAAAAACTGATATTTTATAGATATCCAACGCGCGGTGCACAGAGAGTAAAACCTAGAAGAAACAAGAAATCTGTTCGGAGTTAGACTGCATAGCCATTCTTCCTCGTGAAGCACAGTACAGAGAAGATCGCTGTCTACGGCAGAGGGCATTTGGTTTCCTTGCCATGATTGCTACAGACAAGGTGTTAGCGACCTTTTCTACCACACTCTTCCAGAAAGTATTTTTCTTTCCCAAATTTAAAGCTACAGTGACTAAACTGAGTGAAAGCTGAAGCAAGGCACACTGATCAGCTGATGATATTGTCCCATTTTGTTAAAAACGGGGCACCCTCTCTTCTCTAGGTCTGAATATCAGTGGCAGCCAGGGATGAGAAGCTACTCCTCTCATTTGCTCTTCTGCCATTAAAACTGTCAATTAAGAAGAGTGCTGTTCCTAAAAAGCACTTTAAGTGCTCGATACATATTGCTATGAAGTTCAGAAGGCTCTTGATTCCTTAAAAACCTGGGAAGCCTGGGATGGATGGGACAGCCAGTCTGTTGCCAAATGGGCTCCAACAGCAGCAAGTGAAAATACCAACCTGAACCGCGAGATTCCTGTGGACACAGAATTCTGAGAGATTTGTATGAGGGAACTTGTTACAGTTACGTCAGAATAGGTGTTCTGCTCCCCTTGCTCCTAAAAAGTTTGGCTTGTATGTCTTGGAGACTGTTGGGAAACGGTGAATACAGTTCTCTTTAGCATTAAAACTCCTCTGCAAGTAGGAACATCTTTACACGCACAACCTCTCCGGGTATTGCAATTACATTTATTGTATAGGAAAACCTGCAGGTACCAACTTAGACAAAATCATTGGGAAGAAACTATCCTTGTTGGTAAATGTCAAAAGTTACCCTCATCACTACTCTAGCTATCTGTCAGGCCTGACATTTTTCTATACAAAGCCAAAACCAAGGGCTATTAATCCCCACCTGCCCCAGAGCCATAAAAGAGCCTTTGATTGCAGTAATATTACATAACCTCTTTTAATGAGCAAATCTAAACCTGCCACCCAGCACTGCCAGTAGCGATTTTTAAAGGTATCTGAGGCATCTTTTTCATTAGGAGACCTTCTAAGAAAGCATTTGTATTCATGTGGCAAATAGAAAAAGAGCACATTTTATAGTTGACTGTGCCCAAAACAATAGCTCGTTCTGTCTGAAAACACACCAGTTAGAATTAAAAGTGCAGTTAGCATGTGAGTGAGTCATCAAGTGGTAGCAGAGTTTGGCTGGCTCACAGCCCGAGATCTAATATAGCACCATCCTGCCCCTGGGGTTATCTTTAAAGCTGAGATCTTGCAGAGAAGAGCACACTAGACAGCCTCCACTTTCCCACCTCCAAATTTTGGCTAGGTGGGAGGGTTGGTAAGCTTGTTTATAAGCTCTTCTTGTTATCTCCAGGAAAGACGAACGGCACCAAATCCCTCCAGAGGGATGTTCTCACCCTACAACACCCAGCCAGTCACCATTCCTACTTTTACTTTGCTGTCCTATCTTTATTTCCCATTTTTTAAGAAGCCCCCAGTGAGCTGCACCTTGTGGCTCGCATTTCCAAGCAAACCTTGCCCCTTCACTCACTTTAATGAGAAATTTCTAACCCCCACTGCTCCTGAATTTCTTATGGGGGAAAGTTCTTCCCAGCACAACTTCTGTGACTCTAAGGAGAGCAGTTGGATACATCAGCTCCTGGATTTTAATCTTGGACAAGTCACAAGTCTGCACCTCAGTTTTTCATATAGTCCATGGGAATCTATACCACCACTAGATTAATATCAAACACCTAGGAGGGAAAGCTAGCCAATGTGGGACACAAATGAAGAAAAAACACTTTACGCTTCACAATTCAGCTGATCCTAAGAATTGAGCCAATTCCTATTAAAGACAGCAAGCTGAGAGAAGAGATGAATAGCAGAGGCTCAGATGGCTCCTAGAGCTTTTCACTTGTAGGTCACCACTCAGAACCTCAGCGAGGTCAGTGAGTGTTTGCGAGTTATCATGGTATGCAAGCATTTCATAGTGTCCTTTGCAAAGAGGATTTATTAGTTTCAAATTAATTTCTATTGTATGCACTTTTCACAACATGAAACCCTCCATTGTTACAGCTCAGTCGCTGTTAACCCTTCGCAAACCTACACAAGAGAAACTGCTACCCGAACAGCTTGCCTTTTAAAATTATACTTTGAAGAAGTGTCCTAACTGTGAACTGAGCCTGGATGACCTCAAAGAGCCTTTCCTAGCCTTGGGTAGAGGCACAGCCATGAGAGGAAAGCTGTACTGCAGCTGCACATACTGTTCCTCACTCGTGCATAAACCGGGAAAGGCAGAGCCCAGCTCTGCAGGCTTGTTCTTTACTCCCCACAGGGACTGTGCAGCCCTCGCTGGGTCTGCTCATGAAGAAAGATAAGTGTGTGTGCTGGCAGCACCATAGGCCTATTCTTTGCAGAAAGTACTTTCTGAAAGAAAAAACAAAACAGAAGAAGCAAAAATGAACAACTATATCATTATCTGATGTGCCGAGATCTCAGCAGAGATCATTTCAAAGATCCATATTGTTTACAGCAGCTGATGAGTCTAACAAGTGCTGAAGCTGTGCTCTCGCTTAAAGTGCTAACATATTTACAGTTTTCAATCCTGTCCTTAGCACTTATCTGTCATTTCAAGATGAATGCTCCTTTTGTACAGGCTAATTACTTGCACGAATACTCCACTAGCTCAAAATCCCAGATTTGTTTCGCTTTTCCATTAGCAGCAATTTTGTACTTTGGAAATTGCTTAATACAGTAAATCTAAAAAAAGCTAGTTTTTGTTCAAAGGTATTTCTTTGGCTGTGACAAATCTAGAACGGGGGGAGGGAAATTAAATTACATTTATCTGATGAAAGTCTTAATTTTACTATACAACTTTTCTAAATGTCACTTACCCATTGTTCTGCTCTGACTGGGTTATTGGTATTAGAATAATTTGTGTAGATCTATATAAAATCAGACTGGATCAGTAATAGATCTAGCTAAACTGCTTGATAAGAAGCGGTTTTCTCATGCTCAACTATATATAATACGTTAAACATTTGGTAGGATCCCATCCTGCCTCCTCCTCTTCCAACAAACGGTAGGACCATGTGCAACTGAAAAGCTGCCAGTCATTTCACTTTTACAGGACTATAAGGAATGTGGGCCATTCTACAACTCAGTAACTTAATTTAAAAAAATACAACCCAGACATGCAAGAAAAAGGATACAGTTATAACAAGGAGGTCTTATCCTGTTGAATGTTTTACATTACATTCATTGGGTTACTGACCTGTCGCAAACCAGTTTCAGATGCAAATCAAAAAATGCTCAGCAATGCAAGATGCATTTGTTGTTTCTGCTAATCCTGATCCCACTGCAGTCAAAAAAGGATAACATCTGATTTTCAGAAGTCTCCAGAATTTGCTGGAGTCTTCAACTGCAGTTTAGAAGGCTCCATACTTGAGCAAAAAGAGCACCCAGTCTCTCAGTTACGTGTTAATTCCAGCATAAGATGTCTAAAGCTACAAGTCTGTGAATGAAAATGCTGATCTCGAATTAGCCTTTGTTGTTCCTAAGGAATTGCCAATACAAACCATGAATGAATTTGTGCTTTAAAGGATATGGTCTTCCATTCCTGCCCAAATATTTTTTAAAAACAAGAATCCTGCATATGAAGTGCATTTCATTGTAAATGTATAAGACAACCTTTAAAAGTCATGAATGCTGTAAATATTAAACATTTATATAAACTGCAGTTACATTCATCTCATAGTAGTACACAGGCCATCTTTCATATTATATACATAGCAATAAAAATTACCACACATAATAAACTGGTTGCAGTTCTAAACTAAGATTTTGGTTTGCTATTCAGAAGTCAAAGTATATTCCAATTATGTGCAACAGAGTTGTCAGTCTACCAGCCTTTCCATTCTTACTTATTTTAATCCACCAGAGCAACGCCATTAGCATCATCATAGATTTTCTTTGCACTTTTCATTCTATCACCTTTAATAGAACTATAAAACCAGCCTCCGAGGTACTTACACATCACTAGATCTGCTTCACAAATCAGTTGGATGAAGAACAAAGTTAAACAACTTGCCCGGAGTCAGTGGCAAAGCTGGGAATAAAACTCTCGAGTTAGGTAACATTCATTGTTTTCTCACTGCAAAATTCTGCTTTTATTTATACCAAGGTAAACTCAGAAGAACTTGATAGTGGCTTATGAACAGGGGCTTACGTCAGATTCGAGCTAGTACAGCTGATGAGTTTCCCCAATATATGCAGTATCTCCCATTACCAGGCTGCTAATAAGAACTACACTGGCAAATGCAGCCTTCTTCCTCCTGTCACTAAGAAATACTACCTGACATTTTACATGCTATTTGTTTGATCTGTAAAGCCAGGCAATTCAGTTCTTATCTCAAAGGCATTAAACAAGCTTGCTGACTTGAGGTGTCTAACATTTCTGGATATTCGTTATCTGTTCATACTTGAAGAGTTACAACAGGAACAGGGATGCTGATAAACAAAGAAAAGCCCTTTTTCCTTAACCCTTACTGCTAACGCTGCAGAAAAATCCAGCCTGCATGGGTGGTATATGTGCAAAAACCTCTCTTGACCCTAAATCTATTGCTGTGTTGCAGATATAAGGTATTATCTATCTATAGCACGTTTTCCTGCTTCCTGAAGGCACAAGCAAAAGAATGGCAAATGGCATCATTCGGAGAAATTGAGAAAGTTATAAAACATAGCAAAAAATGTGGATGGGAGGAAAATGAGGCAGGGAAGTTCAAAGGCAGCTAAATGAAATGCTCCTGTGAAACAGATCCTGTGTAATTAGCCACTAGGGGGAACAAGAGTCATGCTGCTTAATTAAGGTGCAGTCACTTTTAGCAGCGGGCCTGGAGGGTTATCCTTGCCCAGGGAAGCTGGCTGGGGTGTTGGAGCACTTTCCCGTAAGCTTTCGAGTGGGACAAAGGCTTTTTGACCCTCCGCTGTGTTTCACTTTCCCCTACCAGGTCTGTATAGCCCTTGGCACAAGCAGTTAATAAGACTTGAAGGATTCATGCACTTTTCATATTTTCTAGCTGCAGTTAACTATTTTTGCAACTGAAGCATCTGGTAAAAATCTTTGCGCAAAATCCTGGGAGCAGAAAGGAAGGGATGAAGTAAACTGAGGGGACGAAAAAAAGAAAAAGGGGAAAAAAGGCAAAGCTGGGTTTTTCAGATAGCGTACAGTTCGGTGTTATCTCAAAGTAAAAGGAAAGAAAAATCACATGCAGCTCACGCAAACGGTGTGAGGAACGTGGAGCAATGCTCTGCTGCTATCGTTAGACTGAGGTAGTGGTTGGGAGGGACGACAAGGGACCCCCACCCCGCCTCGTGCCTGCTGTCCTGCATGACTGGGGCCACGTGGGAAAAATGAATGAGGCAAAAAGTAAAAGCCCCTCTCGGGCCACTTCTTCTCTGCTGCTGCTGAGGACACAGAACTATTCAACAGCACGGCTGGGACTGAATCACAGACAAACTATCTTTCCTATTACCATAAATATGACAAATAAGTAATAGTTATGGCCTGTAAACACAAGACTGAAATTAAATAGAGTTCTAAATGGTACCCTGTAACTGGAAGCAGGATCCTACTCCTATTAGAGCCAGCTCAGCCTAAAGAGTATCAGATGTTACTCAGGCCTTAGAAGGCCTGAGACATAAACTGTGTGTGTAAGAGAAAAAGAAGTCAAATGACTCATGACAGAGTTTGTTTTAATATAAATGACTTCTTCTGGCTCTTTGCTTTTAAAGACTTGCCATTTTCAGATCCTGAACAGCTAACCTAGGCAGCTGGCTTCCTTAGCCAGTGTCCCTCATTTTATGTATAAAGCGCTGGCATTTACAAACCGGTATTCCTTTGGCTAGGGGAGGGCAGTTTATTTTAGCACTGTGATCGATGCCATCATAAATCTCTTGTCTTCCGGTCCACAAACATGGGCACAGCCCAACCAGTGCCGTGTGGATATGCTGCACCCATGAAACAGAGGATACCCCACAACGCTTCACTGAAGTCCTACAAGCCTTCAGAGTAGATCTGAGGGATCAGCACTGAATGAGCCACAAACCATTCCTTCCTCTTTGGTTTTTACTACATGAGGGCACGGGCAAGGGACTGAGATAATAAAGGAGCAGGGAAAGAAAGAGAGAACAAAAGAAGAGGAACAAGATGAAATAAGAGAACAGCAGAAGAATCAACAGATGAGAAAAGAAGAAAAAGTGGAAAAAGTTAAACAGAAAAGAGGCACAAACAAGAAGGCAAGAATATAAGAGGAAAGAATAAACAATAACAGCGTGGGAGTAGGGAGAGGGAGATGGTGAGGATATTGGGGACTTAGTGCCAAAAAAGAAAAGCCCCATTCTCCACCACACCTATCTTCTTTCTCATGTTTCTTTTATTCTTTCCATGCCAGTCCTCTGGTTCTCCCCTGGGATGAGTGGAACTTCCACGTCCAGAAAGCCACAAGTTTGGCATTTTGTGTCTTATGGCAAATATGCTGGCTAGGAAATGTTTCCACAGGGGAAAAGTTATAGAAACAAAATTAAAAGCAAAGCTTGCTTAGTCTCCCTTTCATGCAATGCAAGAATCATCCCTTAGATGGGACTATTGCAAAATTAAACATCCTTACAACCATGAACAGTAAATAATGAGTAATGTGCTTATATATACAAAGCTTTTAGACCAACCAGTCAAAGAAAGCGATAGCTCATCACAAAAAGACCCCATTTATCAGAAGAGCTTCAAACAGCTTAGCATCTTCAGGGCCATTACTCATTTCTTTCACCTAAGCTAAGTGCCAGCTTCCAACCTAGAGGCTAACACATATCCAATTTATCTGCTGTAAGACACTCAAGCACTGCTTCCCTCAGTCTAGTCTAAAGATACAGGATTCAATACCTAAACTACTTGAAGTTAACAGAATTGAGTGATTTCACGACAACAGATAGGAAGACACTAGCCTGGGGAAATTAGGTAAAAATCAAGTCTTACCAGACACTCTGAAAGCAAAAGGAGTTTGACACAAGGCTACTAAACTCAGCAGTATTTTGCTGAATATATCCAAGGTGTTTAACTCAGTTCTGAGTTACAGGGCTGAGCGATGAAGGGACCTTCCAAATGCGATACATATTCATCCTCCACCCCACAATTCTGGGAGGTAGAGGTTGGGCTTGGTGATGGTACAGCCCTCCACACATACTCTTCTTGTTGAGAGATTCTTCAGAGGAGAAAATATTGATTAAGAATTCATTTATTTTCCCAACTGTTTTCCCTTGGAGGGTCCCCTACGCTTCCAGAGCTCCAAAAGAAATGACATGGTGAGATCTAACAGCTCCTCAGTTTGTTTAGAGAGGAGCGCACTGCCACATCACTTTACTCTGTTCCTTGGCAAAACAATGTGCTCCCATTAGAGCTTCCACACCCACACTCCTCCCTAAAATTTCTACCTGGTAAAGGACTATCTGGAAGCTGTGCAGAAAACAGCAACTTACAGCGGGTACTCAGACAAACAGGCCCCACATGGGTCAAAATATATTTATGTGCTGAAGGTTAGTAATGCTGTGGTGAATGCAACCCCTAGGAGTACTACACATTGAGTACATTCCTTATAAATTACTCTTAGTGGAAAAGTGCACTTGTGGAAGATGACAATCCAACTCACTTTCGCTGCTTATACAGGCTTTATAAGGCACAGCAAGGCATGGGCACAGCGATTCTCCTTATTCGTGTTCTTCCAGTGTTTTTAAACTCTCATCTAGAGGAGTATCTTTGTGCAAAAATCTGCAACTTATGCTTTTCCATGCCCACTTGGTGGTTAGCCTTTCTGCCTAGATTTCCCTCAAGGGTGACAATTATGGTCTTGCTTATAATTATGTGAACACTTGTCCCAATAAAAACAAAACAGAGACATGAAGCAATTTCATATGGATTCTCTCTACATGCCACTGCCCGATTTCTAGTATCAAACTGTGCCTCAGAAATGTTTAAGCACAATGGATGTGAAAAGTTCCTTCAAAACAAGAAAGAAAGCAAGGGTTGGGAATGGCTGTTATTTGTCTATATCCAAGAAACCAAGGAAACAAGAACCTATAAAGGAGAATGAGAATTGGATTCCAATTCTGAGGATAAGGAAAGCCAGTATGTTAATAAAGCAACTGCCTTCTATGGCTAATAAAACTAATAAAAGTTACGGGATCTCTCCTCTACCATTTCAGATCCATGATTATTTGAAAGGGAATAAAGACAAGTGTCTTTACTGTTAACCACAATAAAATGAAATGTATTGGAAATACCTAGGTAGCAGAGTAAACAGAGTCTTGTTAAACTATATAGATTGGGCAAATTTTGAGAAACAACCCCCTCTAGACACCTTTAGGAGAAAGGACAACACAGTACATGTAAGTTATAAAACTTCATCAAGTATAGGGTGGCAGAAGTATGTCCTGGTGGTATGAACCACTGGCATCAAATCCCACGACTAAGTGATCATAATGTCCTTCAAAAAATTTATTGTGAAAAAACTTCAAGCATTTCAGACAGCTAGCGCTGTGACTCTGCATGCTTGTGCTTTGCCACAGAACAGTCTGATCCCCTCCGCTGACATAGCAAGAGTGCAAATCCCAGATGGAAAATGAATCTCACAATGTAGCCAGATTGAGTTTCCAATTCTCCAGTGCACAACTTGAAGGTTGTTCTGCTCCGATATTGAAGAGGTGAGGGCAGAGAGACTTGTAACTTGTTTGACATCCTGAACATCATTTAAGCAAGACACGCTCTGAAAAGGACCTTACTGGCTGCTGACAGTTACAAAGGATCTTGTGGTATCCTCCTTTGTACTCTTCCTTCCTATAAAATATTGCTATCACACTTTTCCCTGCTTAAATGGCCTGGACCCAAGGGGAGTCCAAGGTCCAAATGACTTCAGCTATGTCTCTTGAGTATGTGGGTAAAATCTGTCCTTAAAATAGAAGGAGATGGATCACAGTACATTTTAAAGCAAGTATCTATCTACTATAAAGACACATTTATGGTTTCTTCATATTTATGGTTTTCCTCAAGAACAGAGACGTCCAGGCAGCTAGAAAAACTGTAAGGTTGTGATATTAAACTTCTTCTACAAGCTGATCTTAGCCTTCGTCTGTTTGAAAAAAATCAACTAATTGTACATCTCCTTAGACAAATTCCACCATGGTCATTTCATGGTTTGTTACAAAAATGTGCAGCAGCAGAACCTGAACTATTCTAGGCAGCGTCTTTTCTCCTGCTTGCCAGGTCTTGGGCTTACTGACAGATGAGAAGAATACCATTGGTTTAGCAAGAGTCTCAACTTCTGCAGATTAACAAAACACTAAATCTTATTCTTTGCCAACATCAGCTGACGTGAGTTTATTAAAAGCTAAAAGACATGACAATCTACACACTGAGCCTACAGACAGAAGAGACGGTATTTGCATACATGTGGTTGCTTCTAATATGGTAATCAAGTATGTGCATGGGAGATACAGAACTCGGGTGAAGTCAATGGAGCTATGCCAATGCGCAAAGCTGGCTGTACCTTCAGCATAAAGACAGAGGATTAAATAGACTTCTTTGGTCATTTGAGCATCTGAGAAGTCTTTATTACTTTTCAGTCCATCCTCATAAATGTAAACAAAAGGTAATAAAATTTTTATCACCACTCAGACAGAATTAATAAACAGGTAAGTCGCACTGATATCCCAACACGCAGTGCCCCATCTCCTTCCACTGATGCCCAAATAAAAGGCCATGTTTCCTTCCATTTAATTTCATTAGTGTGGTATTTCATTAAACTACCTACTTCTAGAAAAATAATATGGCCACATCTTTCAGTATTGGATTTCTGAGACAGTTGCCTCCAACTTCAGTACTTCTGTGCCAGATACTTGGCTAATGTAAACAGGCAGTTCTGTTATAGCCAATATATTACACTGACTTACTGCAGCTGCCTTTCCTTGTCATTAAAGAGTTACTGAGAAATTCCAAATCTGAACATTTGTGTACTGGATGACATTTAAAATGGAGCATGTGAAGTTTCCACGAAAGGACAGCACTTAACAAAAGACACCGCCTTTGTATCCTATTACCTATAGCATCCACAGCTTGTTTCTGAATGGGAAATAATAAGAACCAATTGCAAGAGCTCTAATAGCCTTTATCATCTCAAGATGTGTCATCTACCAGTGAACCATGTGTCAGATTCCTGTTTGGGCTCTCATCCAGTAAAGTACTTCAGCACATGGGCAGTCCTGCTTATCTTCAACTGAGCTTCTGCCTACTTGAAAGTTAGGTGATGTACCCAAGTGCTTGACTGGATCAGGGCACTGGAGTAAACTGGTGTCACTCCTCTGAAATCCTGGAGCAATACTGATTTACATTAACTGAGAATTTTGCATTATGATTATGGATCATCTGTCATTTCAGTAGCTATATGACCTGCTACAACAAACCTTGACATTTTCTTAGACAAGTTTTTACCTGTAACAATTTCAAGTGATATAAAATGACTACAAATCATCTAATGTGACAATGAACCAAACACTACTGTACAGCATGTACTGATCTGGTAATACATCAAATGTATGACAACATATAGCATTAGACATTGCACTCCACCAAGAATATTTAACAGCAACAGAATTATTTCTCTCAACTCCAATATAAAAGACAGCCAGCAGGATGATATCAAATGATGGCAGCTCTGCTTCTCATAAAAAGACCTTGGGGACTCCAAGGAGATTTGTGTATCTGCACTTCAACAGCATAGCAATGTGGAAATGTTAAAGTTAGTAAAGCAAACTGTCCTCAAATGAGAAGGGCAACAGATGTCAACCAGTATCACATGTCAGTAAACAGCAACAAGGCAGAGGGTACTTTTCTTAGCACTTTTGTGAAAGCATCGTGCTATCAGCTACAGCCACATTTCAGCTGTTTGACTCTCTAAGTGGTGGTGCTTGTATGTGTGATTTAACTCCCACCAAGAGAGGATTTCCAGCCGTATGGAAATACCAGCCACTGAAGTCAGCTGAAAGAAAGTAGAAATGCTTCTGTATATTTATTGTGGCTTGAAAAGTGAAAAAAAAAAAAAAAAATCACACTCTCAAACTGATTGAAAGCTCATTCTGTGCTTGGCACAGACAGACAAGCATTTATATTTCTCAGCTTTAATAGAGAAGGATCATCCTTAGGGCAAAAGAGTAGTTGTGATTCATCTGCTTTTTACCCTTACTGCAAAGACTTCTGACAGTAAGGCCAAAATATGCTAACTAAAAAGGCACTCTTTGTACCATAAACACTAGGCCACAAGGAACTGGACAGTGGCCATCAAATCACTGCCTTTTAATTTTTCTCTCTCATCTATATTTCTCTAAAGATTTCTGGTAAGAAGGCAGCTGACTCTATACAAAAGCCAGAGGCATTGCCAGTATCTTGGTGGTTTCATGCATGCCATATTGAGTCTAACTTTATTACACAAGAAAAAAAAAAAAACACTTTCAATTAGGCAAAGATGTATTTCAGTGTCAAAACACTAAAGAAAGAGGTAAAGGGATAGAGTTCTCCTACTGCTGAGCCACTGCTTTGAATCCAGGGCTGGTTAGCTGCAAATATACTCCACAGCCATCAAACATCTTAGCTGCTTACACGGAAAACAGTTTGGTTCTCAGCAAGCAGTAGAGTCCACATCCTGAACTGTCCATGACATCCCTTGATAGCTGTGCTGCCAGTCACAAGTTAGAGAACAACAAATGAATGGACCGTGAAGATTCAGCTCTTATCACCATTAGAATACTGTCTCTAACAGTAGATATATAAGCTATGCATTGAAATCTAAAGTCATTTTTTTGTGGAGCACATGTCCCATCAATTGAGACTGATCATACACAATTCAGGAAGGAATTAAAAAAAAAAAAAAAGCATTTAGATGAAGAGGGCAGACCCAGCCAATCCACTACTCAGAAAGTAAGAGCTGTTACCTAGCCTTGCCCAAAGATGGTCTCCACTAAACCTTGGGCTCAAACTCTACAAGTACAAAACTGGAGCTTTAAGAAAAGGAAAGCAAGATCACAGCACCTTAACACACTCCTTGTGTACAGCATGGTGCCTAAGAACAACCATCTCCTTCCTCTGCCTTTCCAAAATCCTCTGATTAAGGGAACCAGAGAAAAAAACCACATCGCAACATGGCAGGAAGGCCTTTACTAAAAGGTGCGTTAATTGGGTAAGGCAAGCCAACAAAATGATTAATTTGCTGCACTCCTTCAATATTATGTTTACCCAAGTTGATTATAGCACTTAATTACTAATTCACCCTGCTCAAAACAAGAGTGCTTTAAATTTTTAATGAGATGAGGGAAGGCAACATTCCCTAACTCAACAGGGAGAAGTCATTTTATTTCCTCTTTTCATTTCCCAAGTTATTACCATTTCTAAGGAAAAAAACTATCCCCTCCCTGATCTTTCACTCTGTTCTTGCTTTTGAAAATATGGAAATCAACAAGATGCTTGTGTTAATTTCAATCCATGACCTGACAGGTAATGCTTTGGAAGAGGAATAGAGGATCAGATCATCAACTGAAGCACGTCCATTGAAATAAGTGGTACAAAATTACACCAGAGACTGCCTGATCCAGAAATGGAAATAGCCTAATCCCCTCCAGTTCTGTCAGCAGAAATGCTGAATATGTCCCAGTGCTATTTATGGGTGTTCTTATGAAATGCTGGCTATTCACAATTGCCAGTTGGTCCATTACCAAGGTTGTGGACTAACTGTTGCACTAAAGAACTTCTTTACGTTCATGATAGTCTTTAACACTTTCATTGTCAAGAGGCGAAAACACTGCATATCACATGTTCTTCCTGGCTGATCTTTATAGAACTTGTGCTATCCATGGGTTTTGTTGTTTGATTTTATCCCACATGCTACACTACCCAACAACTTCCTTAGACAACTGAGAGGAGATGTCCATTAAATTAAGCGTAACCAAGGAGTGCACAAACAAAACGCTTCCAAGTTCCTTTAGTACAGACTTCTAAGTGAATCATTTCCCCTGCACCATTATAACTTCAAACCCCTGTCTGCAGTATATCCCCCTCATAGTTATGGCCTCTATGTCCATTATCCTGAAGGCGAGCCAGGTGACCTTGATCCACAAAGCTTCTAGGGCTGCTTCCAGGGATGCAAATTATACCTAAGGGGTACTTGACTTGCTTCAGCTGCTACTGCTCCTAAATAATTCAGCTAATCCACATTAGGTAATTACGTAACACCTCTTTCTATAGAATCTGGCTAACTTTTATGTACCTCCAATCTGCTTTATAAAAACAATGAAAAAACTTTTCCCTATCTTTTTGCAGGATATACCACCAACTTGCATAACCAAAACTAATAAAGAAAAGACTACACTGCACTTAAAAGTCAATTTTGTACCTCAAAAATCTTGTAGTCACATAGACTCTAATTTCTAGCTCAACATTTTACACCAAAGAATTATTACAGAAAGCTGATGACATAAATTTACCAGTATAACGTATTATAGTAAATCATAAGAAGTTTCTTCTCTTCCACATTGGCCAATAACAATGACCCACGTTAAGATAGCACATCCAAAATAAATCTGGTAATCTGGTTTCATACAGGTAATTTTATTAATTGCTTTAATATGCAATTAAGGAATAGTCAGTGGGCTGCAGGATTTTATAAGGCAATAATCCTGTTCCCTGATGTACAGCTTTGTCCCAAAGACTAGGTTATCCAAAAAAAGGAGCTGGATGACTGCCAAATCAAACAGCACCTTCTTCCCATTTTCAATTACATACAAGTGAGGCAGAGTAACGAGGATATGCTGGAAACTTTGACATTTATTTATTGAACATTTTTACTGAGAAGAAATTGCTGGCTTGCTAAACCGGAAACTATGTTTTTACTACAGAAACAATCACATAGAAAACTGGGATCCTGCTGCTCACCATGAAAAGAACGGCTAGAACCAATAAATTGACCCATCTAAGCCAGCAATGTTAAGGTTATTTCACTCAATGCAGCACATATTTCAAAAATCCAAAACTCAAAAATACAGTGTATATTTCAAAAATCCTCATGTCATATTATTTTACACAGCACTGTCTTCTTTGACTCAGCCAGGTTGTGTTACGGTTCATAGGCACAACAATCAAAATATAACAAAACCACTAAAAGAAAAAAGGTGTAGCATTTGTAGGGGCAAATGAAAAGATAACCCACATTGCAAGAAGAAATTTAGAAGATTTTCTCCCCTTTCTGGAGATTCTAGAGACTAAATAACCAAAAGATGAAATGGGGAAGAACTCACCACACTACATGTTCTTTTTTCTTTTGGGTAGACCAATTGTTTTCATTCAGTTTTACCACAGAGAAAAATGCAGAGAGAGTAAATGAAGAGGAAAATAGAGAAGTCAACATTCTTTGAAGCAACAACATATGGTGACCAGGCATGAGAGATGGAGGTTATAAATCTTTCCTTGCTAGAATTACCTAAAGATGAAATTGCAGCTTCAAGGGGTTGAGCTTTTAAAAACACACCAGAATCTAGCAAATTAACCTGCAGGGTTACAAATTTTGCAATAACTTTCATTTCCAACACTTCTTCACAAACTAAAAGTTTTGGTATTAATACAGATGTGGTCAATAGAAAGCATGAAAACCTTTGCTCCACAAATCACTCAGAATAAGAGTAAAAAGATAGGAGAATTAAGAATTAGAACAAAATATGCATCCTGCAAATACTTACTGCTGTATTATAGAAAGGGAAAGGAGACAGCGGGTTCATTGGTACTTGTTTCTTTGTGAGAAGAAACTTATTCAGGGATACCAAAGGATAGAGGAAAAGCTTTTTAGTTTTCCAGCCACTACGGCCAATTGCCCAAGAAAGTGAGGGGTGAGAATCCTATTGTCTCACATGTGCTTCTGACTGGGTTCATCACACAGTGGCACGTAGGTAAGCAAGTTGCCTGTCCTTGGAAAAACCATCCTCCAACGTGTCTCTGAAGCAGATGCTTCCCCATTTCCAAATCCCAATAATGAAATGCCACAGGACTAAGCATCAGGACAGTACAGGAGTATGAGAGTAACAGCAACCATCACAGCCACATACTTTATCTCTAAGGAAATACCACCCAATTCCAATGCATTTTGTAACCATTAAGCTAAAGCAAGCCTAACTCTAATTACTGTGTAAGGTTAGCATAGAGTTGGGTCTTCCCTAGATGACCCATCTTTTCTTTCCTCTGTTGAAAAGTGATGCCCTGGTAGATTTTGAGGATCTTGTCTGTGCATCTAGGTTTTCTGAGTGAAGAGCAGACTGCTGGAGCAGTGGCTCTGACTTGGCTGCCCCATGCCCAAACCCCCCACATTGACAGAATGCATGAGCAAGTCAACTCTAATACAAAATGCACATTACATCCCCAAAGCACCAGATTTAGCATGCAGACACAGGAACAGCCCCGCTCCATAGGCTCACCAGCTCCCTGAAGCATCACTCACTGTGCACATACTACACGGCACACATGCACATTCCCTGGCCGACGCTTGGCAGCCACTACTGCTATTGCTTATCACTAGTTGGTTTTACATGTCTGTTCAGCAGCCAGTCCTCTCGTCAGCAGAGCATGTTAAAGACGGACTACAATTATCAGAAGTGATTTTGAGGCATCTTGGCTTTGGGTGCTATTTCCAAGCTGTCCTGAAGATGCTTAATTTTTAGAAAATGGAGAACAGCCAGCTCACAAAAACCAGACAGCTTTTAAGCGTTTTGATTTTGACATTGAGTGGAAGTGTCCAAAAATCATTCTGAGAAATGTGATCAGCCACTGGGGCAAGTACAGTAAAAATTCCCCTTCAAACAACCATAGACATAAGGAAAGAGGTTATTGGTAAAAAACATACAATTTTCTTCTTTACTATTAGACTGAGCAGACAAAGAGCTTTGTAAAGCACAATAATTCAGCACAAACCATCTATTAGAGGACAAGTAATAACCTCTATCATTTGCAAAGACTGCAACAATGCTGAATGTTTGCACCAGCACCTCTAAGGAAGGTTTGTTTTGGAACATGTGGTAGAAAAATAAATGTAAGAGAAGGATATTGAACTGCAATGCTAGGTATGCATTTATGCCTCACCACCCCCAAGAAGACATTTATTCACTTTCTTGTTTCTTGTAGCTGAATTCTTTTAAAAATATTTTTACATAATCTAACATATTTGCTGCATGATACAACTGAAGTTGTCATAGGTGGCAACTCTTTAACGACAATCTTCTGAACACACACTAAGCCAAAACAGTTAGCGGGTGGTTTCTTCACACTGCTGAGATGTGGCATCCTGGATAGGATTCAGGGCCTCACCTGGCTCCCAGTGAACACCACAGGCAGTATGATGGAAAAAAACATGCTCAAAATGCCCAGTGGGAGGTATAATAGCAGTCGTTTCCAAACTACTATCCCCTTTTCTGTTTCAGACATATCCCAGGGAAACCCATGGGCTTGACCTGAAACTCAGCAAAACAAAAGGAAACTCCCCTGCTGACTAGCAAACCCCTTGGAACCAGACCTTACGCAAACAGCTGCTGAAGCACCGAAAACGGCAGTTTGGGAAACCAGACTCCTTATGCAGTGCTGAGGCACAGGACTGCAACTTGTATTTATTCTTTTTCTTTATGTACTGGTATTAACTTACTTGATTCAAGCAGAAATGGGAAGGGCTCATGAAGCCCAGCTCCTGACAGTCACAGGTAAACCCTTAGGAGAAGCTGCCTCCAGGAAGACCCACAGAACCTGCACTGTACTTATGACAAGCCAAAAACCATACGCGTAACCAAAGAGGCAGGTATCTCCTGACATATCATAACAGTAAAAGAGCAAACACTTTTTAAATTAAAAAGTCTGTGACATGGCTGGTTCATGGATCTAGTTTCTGATAAAGATTTCTGAAGGAGTGTGTTATGCAGGCTGACATATATGTACGTATGTATAAAATATACATATCTGTTCTAACATTATTGGACTTGCTTCTGAAATATTTTTATAGATAAGGGCAGGATTAAAAAATAAAGGTAAATGAATATGCAAAAATTATATAAAAACACATCACAGAAAATTTCACAGCATTAGATTTTTTCTAGTGAATGTCTTTATGAAGACAGACTTAATAAAATCAGTTGTGAGCTGTTCAGTTATTGTGTAGTAGTGGAAAACATCTTAAATTTGGAATGAAATAACTATGTATTTGAAGGCAGAAGATTAACAGAAGAGTAAGAATTAAATACGAAGTCCTGTCGCCAAAAGTTGCTACTGAAATTACATTTATCAAAACAAGTTCTCCTTATAAGCACTAGAATTATTAAATACAGATATATATATTATACCATGTATTTGTTGCAATGGGATTAATTTTAATGGAAAAATTCTTATGAAAGGAAACTGCTATTCCTGCTAGCCTACACAGCACTGTAGAATATTCACATTTGGAAAAATGCCAAACACGGCCCAGTTCTCCAGCTTATGTTGAGCTGTTCATTGATTCCAGTGGAACTCCATCAGTAAGTTGAGAAGCTGACCTCCCAATTCAGCAAATACATTTAGATAAGTTTTTGTGCAAAATTTCACCTACAAATACCTGTGCCTGATGTTATAAAGAAAAGTGCATCTAGGGACCATCCAGATAAATAATTTTGTCCAATTGGGTGCAATGTATTGTTTAGTGTCCCTGTGTGGTATGAGGAGAGGAGATGTCTTATACTAACTGGAATTGCCAGGTGGGAAAACAGATACGATTTTGGGCATTCAGATCCTTCTTCGGGTTTCTGTATACTACTCTTGTTTATATAAATGCAGCTAAGTCATGCTTTGGCTGATCCACTGAACTTAAAAGCCTGACTGCTACTTTTACAGCTGTTAATGGATTGAAATAACATGAACAAACATGAAGTTCCATCCTCATTATTAACTCTGCATTTACTGTGGGCAAGACAAGAGGTATAGGTGTGTCATTTTTTAGTGCATAAATAGTGCTATGTTGTTTCTTATGTTTAACATTCCTCAGTCTGAAGGAAAGGAAGTAGGACAAATATAACTGAGATGAAAGTGTGACCTTCTTGCAGGATCAGAGCCTTGCCAAATTCCCTTTTTTGTCTGTAAAATGACATGGCCTAACTTCATAGACAGCAGCTTCTACCTGCATGTTCCTACAGTCAAAAGACAAATACACCTAAATAACATACAGAGTTAAAAAGAGTGGAGAGAAAGCAATGCTGGCTCTTGTTCAGCTGTGCAGAAGGTACAAACTTTTCCACTTGAATTAAAGTCTATGCATGGTGCCAAATGTCAAACTGTAAAACGCATTAAAACTGAAAACAAACAAACAAACAAACAAAAAAAAAGCCAACAAAAAAACCCCAGGTACTGCATACCTGTATAGATGCAAAATCCCCAGAAGCACAAGCTCCAAGAATAGCAGCACCCACCAAAACAGACTCCACTTCTTTGGACAGGACAACAGGCTTGCCTATACAAGAAAAAGCCATGCCTCTGTTAGAAAGAATATAGCAGAGCTGCACAGGCAGCACAATAAATAGTTAAAGCAAAAAAGACAAAGCAAAAAAGACAAAAAGGACTTGAAAACCATGTTCACAACTCCATTCAGAGCTACAGTCTACTGTAGGTTAACATAAACCTCTGTGCTCTGTGGCTCCAGGCTGTAAGAAAAATGCAGAATTTAAATAAAAGAATTTCAGCAAGATATTAATGCAGAACATAAAACATACAAAGAACAACCCCCCAGATCTTTGACACTGGTTATTTATCTCAAAGGGCTTGCTATAAACCTGTTACCCACACCCTCCAAACCCACGTGCCTATTAAAAGTTGATCTCAAGGGGAAAACAGGGTGGTATCCTTTCTGTTTCTTTTGCGATGGACAAAAAAAAAAAAGATCCTTTGTGTTTGTTTTTAAATATATAGCCAAGAAAGCCAGTCTGGTTTGCTGGAAGACATGAAAATATGACTAGTAAACTTTTACAAGCTATGTATGAAATAATAAGAGAAATCTTGACTTCCAAATTGCGCAATACTCGAAAACAAGATTAAAACACTGGTCAAATAAACAAACAAACAAACTCAATATATATTCTGAAGTAAAATTAAAAATTATTGTTTCATCACCCATGGGTACTATAATGAATATACTTTCACACCAAGTTTTCTAAGACCTGTATTACTAGTGTAAAAACAGCAGGAAAAGAGACTAATAAATAAAAAACAGACTGCTTTCTTAATTGTCCTTAAAAATCTAAAACAATAGCGTAAGTTTAAACACTTTTCTAGCTGCACTTCAGATGCTTATCCTCACTAAGCCAAAAAAAATCTAATATTCCTACAGTATTTGGCATGTGTCTAAATTTCCATTACTGAGATAATTTCATTCAATGAATGATGATGATGCAAACACAGTGGTGGGAGGAGTGCTTCCTTCTGTGAATAGCCTCAATGATGTTATGCCTCAAAAAATGCTGCTCCTGAGAGCCAACTGTAAGACTAGAAGGAGCTGAAATTTGGAGGAAGATCTAAAGTAAGCCATGAACAACTCCTACACAGGAAAAGGCAAATACATACTGTTCAAAATGGGAAATAAAATTATTTATATATATATATATATATCAGAAACAAGTATTGATACAAAGCAAATGCACCTTGCACTCCAGCCATCCAGTTACATTATGCTAACTTTGCACTGTTCCACCAGTGTAAAGCTGCTCACAATGAATTTTCAAAGACATGCAGGTGCCACAGTGGTCTCTGCGCCATTTCTTCCCACAGTTAGCACAGGCAAAGCGACAGGGCAAGAAAGCGGATACAGTGAGACCTTGGTGTTTGATTGCTGGGATGACTACTAGCAGCGAACTGGTGCAATTACAGCATCCCTGAAATTTCTCTGACCAAACAAATCGACCTTAAAAACACTAAAGCAGGATCAGGCACCTGGGCATTCCTCCGGTTAGGATGGACCACAGCTCAGGACTTGGGTCAACTTGGAACAGATGCAGGCAATCTAAAACTCGAGCTTACAGCTACGTGGCTGTTTGCCAGCCATTGAAGCAGTAAGCAATTTTCAGTGTGCCCTAAAATTTACTGCACATTTCCCGCATCATCAGAATGAATACAGAATTCTTACCAGGCAAACAAAAAGATCAAGATACTTTTTAAGTGGCCTGTGAAATTATCTATTGGATGTCTGCATGGCTGAGTCATGGGCATTTGCAGCTAACAATAATATATTCAGATTTTTTTCTTTTCAGGAAAGAATGGGGGATTGATCCTGGAATGTTAGTTATTTTATCTGATAGGCTCTAATGAGTTCAACATAACCACGAGCATTTCAGCTAGATGAACTCTGACATCCCTTGTCAGTCACTGATTTTACAAATGGGGGAGAACTCCAGACTGCAAAAAGGCCTTTTTGTACTGAATTGCACTTGGCCATTAGTTACAGTCAAAGAACTTCTGATTACATTTTAATCAGAATACCTTTTCACAGATCTTTTATTTTACACATCATGAGCCAGAATCCCAACTCTACACATAGCTGAAATTCACCTAAAACATTTGAGTTATATAAGGAAAGACACAGACTTGACAACATCATTTTTCACAAACAGAAAGCATCACTTTGACTACAATGTATTTAGTGAATTTTAAGGTCAATAGGCATTATGCTTTTTGCTTCTCCATTTCGGTTTTCATCTCAGGTAAGTACATAAAGCATATTTTCATCTTCCCTCCTGCATCAAGGTTATGAAGTGTGGTTTGATGTTAGGGCAAGTCAGATCTCCAGACCAAATGCCCCAAATCTGAGCCTTAAACTTTATTCATGACAGCTCAACTGGTCTTAATTTGAAATATACCCAAAACACACATCATTCAAAGTTTCTCTGAAGTCCTTTACACTTAATTTTGTTATTTTTTCCACATTTTTTAAAGTATATTCAACTGACTCACAGGTGTGCTAAGATGTTCAACACACACTGGCTAAAGAGAGACCAAAAATACCACGCAAGCCTGAGACCTCCTCTTGTAATGAATCACGTACCCAGGACCTTCCACCCATCAGGAATTCTACACAACCAAATGGAACACCATGCAGGAAGCAAGGATACAGAAATTGTCCCCTAAACCGTATTAATGATACAGACATGGAAGTAATTCAGAAAAAAATTGTTCTCTGTGATGGATACAATGTCCAGCACAAGCAGGAAGTGTCAGGAGAAGTCCAAGAGAATTCAAATAGGGTGAAGCTAGTAGAGGTTTTAGTAAAACACATCTTATGCAAACCATACTTACAAAAGGTGCCAGGCACATTATCCTTGTCTAATTAACTTCTTGCAACCTGACTGAATGCAATCATTTCTACAGAATGTTTTGAATAATTTTTAAAAATCTGATAGTGAGAAATATCTCTGACATGTAATTTTTATATATTGGTTTTAAAAATTCCATGCAAAGTTTTTATATTTATACTATCACACGTTCTTAAAATAGCTGTAAGTCTAAGATCTGCAGATTGAAAATCATGCTGGAGGTTTCTCCAGAAGTCTGTTTTCTAACAATACAAAGTATGGAGCTTTGTTTGCACCTCATCTCTGCGTTATTCAAATGTCTTTATATTTCAGGAAATCCAGTCTTGCAGGAAGTAACATTTCATTACACACTTTTTGGCCAACCAGCAAAATACTGTTCTATATAAAGAGAGTATTTATTTTTCCAAAGACAAAGTATTTAGCCACCTAAAATAAAGTAGTTTACACTCTCTTCCCCACACTTCCTCTAACTTACCAGTAATGTCAGCGTGCATCTGCACAAAGAGAGGGTTCTTGCTCAGCCCACCGCACAGAAACAGCGTGTTGATATGATGCCCTGCAGCCTGCATAGTTTCCAAAATATGTCTTGTTCCTAACTTTAAAAAGGGGGAAAAAACCAAACAAGAAACCCAGATGAGCACAGGAGAGCAGCCACAGGAACAGATCTTAAAGCACAATTTGCTAAAAAGAATGACACTACTACCTGTCCCCACCAGCAACCTGAGGGCTGGGAACAGACCTGCCAGGGGTACAGCCTCTGCTTCGCCTCCAGCCAGTAACAGGCGTTGAAATTGAGAATGAGAAAAATCAAACAGATGGCACAAGGAATTGGAAACGGGCACAGCACAATGCAATAAACACCCTGGGGCTGGCTGAAGAAGTGAAGGTGACCCCATATACAATAACACAGGGAAACGGGGCTTACAGGGAAGTACCAACAAGGGTGAAGACTGGGATTACGAGAAGACACGGAAATGGGCACAAGGAAAAACTGACGGCAGTGACGAGCAGGTGTTTGTGACCAAGCGTGGCAGAGTACGGTAAAACATTTCCAGACCCAGAATTAAAACCTACATGGCAAAGACATCCCCACCAAAAACTTCTATTTACTTTGTGTAACAGCATCTGAAAATCGCTCTCAGAAAGAGATCTCAATTCTGAAGCCAAACAGCAAAACAGAACGAAGTAAAGGAGCAAATAAAAACCCGTATTTTCTGCCTGTTCAGCAAAAAGGAAAACCTGAAGAATTTTGTATTGGCTTAACTATTTCTCTTGGCCTTTGCCCTGTGCAAAATAAAATGTTCCGTTTCATGCCTGGATTAATCGAAACATCTAAAATGTAGGCATTTTTAAACTTTTCAGTTACAGTCTCCGTTCTGAGAAACTCAAATTAGAACAGCTCAGTGTTCCGCTTCACAAATGACGAAAGCAAATGCTTGGCCATTTTAAAAAAATCTTTTCTCTTTTTGTTTGCTTTGCTTGCCTCCAACTACTCACTGAAGTCAACCTTCTCCCTCTTTCCTCTTGGAAGAACATTTTCCGTTTCTTTGACAAATTATTTGTCCAGAAATAATTCCCAGCTCTTTATAATACCTTGGAAGTTAATTTTGAAGCTCTGACTTGACAAAATGCCCAATTGAAGCCAAACTTTTCCCCGAATTGACTCTTTGTAGGTAGATTTCCCACAAAACACAATCTGGTCAAAGTTTTTGCAAACAGCCGTTTAAGTTTTCTTTACGCTACGCTGCAAGTTCACTAAGAGGTCTGCAGCCTGCAATAAGCCTCTCTTCAAGTAAAAGCTACTGAAAATCGAAGCTAGCAGAGTTTCATCAGACTGGAGACGTTCACTATGAATGACTGGCACCATTCTGGATAGGCCTTCAAATATATTTTGGTTTTTCAGGCAAGCGGTTATGAGGAACTTTAGCAGCCGCAACACCAGCTGACTAAATCCATCGCTTCCCTATTGACACAGAGGGCTAATTTCCAAATCACACAGCCACAATTTTAATTATGGAAAAATAAACCGCTCTAAAAAAGAGTCTGTCTCCTCAGAACGGGCTTGACGGCCACAATTGTATCTCTGATCATGTTCTCATCCGTCTAACTGTTGCATCGCATTTTGCAATGAATAGTTAAAAGGATATTCTCTTTCGCTACTTCTGAAATTCAAATTTATTAACAACTTCTCTCACAACATACACATGTCAAAGACCCTGAGAAAGTACATGCTGTGAAAATTATTTTGTGTTTACCTGCCTGGAAAATTGTATTCACATAGCAATTTAAATTAAAGCCAGACTTATTTCACTGGGGGGGGAGGAACTAATTTAATCCTGGATTGGAGAAAATGCAAATTGAGGGGCTTCAAATGCAAATTTTATATAAAAAGAAAAAACCGTCTACTGCTGA
>NW_010510660.1:34165-89627 GCF_000687285.1 Phaethon lepturus
AACATTCTGTGGGCAGGCCCACACTTTTTACAAGAATTTTACTTAGGTTTAAAGTCTATCTTGCACCCATTGAAGAACAGTGAATGGTGCAGGACTGGGGCTGTCCTGAACAAGAACTGCTTCCTTCAACAAAAGTGAAGCTAAAACTGGGAATGACGGAGTATGGAAGGAAAATTAAATTTCCTAGGTATCACATTAGCAGTTCATAAATATATCAAGTCAAAACCGAGCCTATTCTGTCTACTTTTTAGTTACTGTTTCAATAATGTTTTAAGAAAAATGAATTTCCATTAACTTACAATGAAAACTACGGCATGGCCTTTTTATATTAAATCTCACAATCAGTGCAATTAGCTGTCAAAAAGATACGCAGATGCTGAATTTTGTGTTCAACACAGTAGTTGCATCTTACAATAAAATTTGAGTTGTATCATATAATGAGATAATCGGTGACTTTCCCAGGATTTCCAGCAGAGAACGTTTCCACTTCGTTAGCACGATATAATAACGGAGCACCGGTCCGATACTGGAAAGTTTCTTTCAGGGGCAGTATCAGTCGCTGGCATTGTTTAAACTCTCCTAGACATTCTTATTTAAATGATGGGATTATACTGAAGCATCAGGTATAACCAAGCTACATTCATCTTCCAACGGATCAAAACTCGTAACAATGAATTCCAGGCTGGGGTTAAATTCTCATTATTTGCTGAACAGCGAGGGTTAACACATAAGATGTACAATTCACAGCAAATTTACAGCAGCCGCCCACCCTCTATATCCCAGATGGCTGACCCAGCCTAGCAAAGTTGTTGTTTAACCACTAAAGGAGGTTGGAAGTTTTCCAACTGAACAGAGTTTTGTCAGGAAAACTCCCCAATTCATCAAACTGTTAATGTTTTGCAAAAACACCTCAAGTTCAACAAACTTCAAAAAAAAAATCACGAAAAGGATGTCAAAGGAATGTTGATTTCAGCCACGAAATGCCTGGGGATCGCACGCCCCACTGAAAATACCCTGCACCAGGGTTTCAAAACAACTTCGACCCAGGTTTTCATTTCAAAATAGAACTTCTTGTGAACTGCAAATCCTGGTTCCAGAGAAAATGAGGGCGGAAACAAAAGTATTCCAATAAAATTACCCATCTCTGCATGCTAGCAAACATAGGGGACATTTTCATAAAGATGGTCCCTCTGTCTGCTTTTACAGAAACACAGCCACGGGCTGGAAATGCTACGCACGCAGCAACTGCTTGCCTTGCGGCAGGGAAACCGAGGGAGGGATGAGACCTGGGCTGTTCCGTCTGTAGCGTTATGAACTGAATCACAGACCCACTCCAGCTCGCTGTGGTACAGAGTTCTGACTCATCTAACAGGCAAGCAGGGGAAATCCATGGATTTAGGAACAATCTGAAACTGAGGCATTTTAGGGGAGCACAAGATCCTTCAAACCACTGCCAAAGCTTTTTTTCCCCCACTCTCTCAGCTTCCCTCTAGACAGCCCATGACGTTAACACTGCCCCGTATAGTATCAGCCTCCTTCCTCACATCTGCACTAGAGGCAAAAGCTCCATTTACAGAATTGCCATAAGGAGAAAATTTTTTAGGGGAACATTCTCTCCACAGTCTGTCGATCATCCTACAGTAGGGAGTAGTCACCAATGCGGGTAAACAATAGCTTGCTCCTTTAAGAAGTCTATTAAGTGAATTCATCTATTATTAGAAATCTGTTTAGCAGCAGGGAATGATCAGTCTGCCACAGAACATGAGACAATTCATTTATTCTTCTATGCACTTAAAAATGGCTTACAGCAATGGCTTGAATCGTGGCCAAGTAGATAAGGGCAAGTTCATCCAGACCCCGAGACAATGTTAGTCCAACAACCTGTGCAAAGATCAAAAAGAAAACGTACAAATCCAGCCAAAGTAAAACTCTATTTTCTATGGTTTCTTGTTGTAACAAGTTTTAAGTGCTAATTCTAAGCCCTGCTTTTGTGAGTTGTACACATAATGTTATGTTAAACATGTTATTCCTGATCTGGGGAAGAACTACATAAATTGTTGTTGCCCTTGCAAAGAAATAAAGAACAAACAGCATATTGTATGGGATTAGAGATAGATTAACTCTGACAGTTTTATGTTATGACTCAGATATTGCTCGTGAAAGTATTTAATGTAATAATATGAAAATGCTATTACATAAAAATAACTTTTTAAAAGCATTTCTCCCCCTCCTCTCCAAGCACCCTAACAGTGAAACACAATTAATAATTAAAGACTATATCTTAACCTTCTTTACTCTGACATAAATCAATACTGCACTGTAGTTACTCTGGATTAATATCAGCATAGGCAAGACCTGAATGCAGCCATAATTGTGGCAGAAAAAAATCGGTGGCTATTACCAGCATTTGCATACAGCCATCATACCAAGGAAATTCTGATGCTGCTGCAGCATATAATTCTTTCATAAAATAATACAGCTATTATTAGGACCCAAAAATATATAAGCCATCTATCTTTTTATAATGTTTCCCTCATTTGTAGTTTAAAAAGTGTTGCAGTGCTTATGCCTACCCTTTCCTATCTCAACCTCAAATACAGCAGATTTTGGTGCTGGTGAGTACCTTGAGATGCTCACTTCAAGGACAATATGCCATTTTGAAGTACATTTTTGCATTTGTCACCAGGTATTTTGATATCATCAAATAATATCCTTATGATATTCTTCTGTAATAGTTCTGCACAATAACATCCTGGCTTGTGACTTAGCCGATCTACCATCATGAAGTTCAGTGAAGAGAAACATCCAAACATTTAAAGATGGGCTGAAAATCTCCCCAGCAGAGGTTCTCTGGTGAGCTTCCAAACATTGTTCTTTCTGGTCCCAGACTGCAATGCTCTGAAAATTTGGTTGTGTAGAACACAATTTTTCAAACCTTTAAGTTCCAAAAGTAGCAATTTTAAAACCACAAGCCGGAATCAGATCAGGTTTACCTCTGAACAAAGACGTATGCAGCACCACGGTTGCGTATTTCCAATCACAAGAGCACCTATGCCCATTTTTAACAACAAGCAGAGGAGCTTTTCAGTTTCTGTTGAAATTCATTACCCAACAACTCTAATACACCACATTTACTGAGCATTTATCTGTTTAAATCAAGCAATCTCTCCTCAGAATATTTCATTCCTTTCCCAGATAGGCATACCCAAATTTGTGCTGAAACTCACTGCAACAGATAGGCCAAATTCGGCAGACAGGTGAGTTAACAGCAGCAAGTGCCGCTAGTCCGTGCTCTGAAACGTGACTCCTAGGAAAGATACGGGGGGACACACAACGCTCCTCATTTTTAGGAAACAAGTGTGGTTGTAGTGATATCTCAACTACAATGGTCTCTGGTTTTCTAGTGAAACATTAGCACACTTCGAAACACAGCAAGAAACCCCAGTCCTATGGGATAGTTTAAATAGCTAAGGAGGAGTACGCTCAAAATTGAAAAAAGCTCCTTCCAAGCTTTTTTTTTTTTTTCTTTTTACCCTGTATTGACCTTTTTGCAAAGACAGGCTGTTTCTTACCATGCCCTTTAGTGTCAGATCTGTTAAGGGAGATCTGTTACCATGGAAATCTGGCCAAACATGTAAATCAACAGTGAGGAAACCCACAGGCAAAGATTTCTTAATCAGATCCAGGTGACTGTTCAAGTATGTATATATACTGTGAGCACTAGAAGAAAAACAAGTTGGAAAAAGAGTGGGGGAGGTTATTCATCAAACATAAAACATTTGCACTACCATCAAATGCAGAAAACCTATCAAAGAATGCCAAATCCCAAATTCAAAACGAAAGAAGAGAAAGGCAGAAACGACTGCTCGCCAAGCCCATGGCATCGCGGGGTGCGGGCAGTGGGGATGTCTCTCCGCACGTCCGTTCAACAGCCCAGCTGAATTCCTCAGTTTCACAGGACGAGGGGAGTTAATGGCAGTGTGTGATCTTGAGTTTGTACCTTGACTCCTACGGGTCCCTAGATGAGCCAGAGCTGTGTGATATTTTGGGGACTGATGATGCTCGTCTCTAACAGAAAGGTGCTGACACGGTGGAAGAGAAAGCTAGAGAACAGAAAGCTGAGAGAGAGGAATGAGGAGGATTCAAGGCAGAAATGAAAATCAAATTCCTCTACAAATGTTGAAAATTTTCTCTGATTAATCAATAGCACTGGACTTACAGCTTTCCTTTTTTAAACCATAATTATTTCAGTGTGTGTTCTGATTAAAATGCAGCACTAAGGGTGGAGGAGAGAAAGTAAGTGGCTGCTATTTTAGGGAGGAGCCGAACATGGGCCTAAATATGATTGTATCTAAGTTCAGATACTACACCCAACTCCACAATATCCAACAAACTATTTCCTGGACCAAGGGTACTCTTAGGACTAACGGTGAATTCTTCAGCGCTTTGGCTTGCAATGACTCTAGTGACATTCCATTTAAAAAATGTTGCAATTATGCTCAGAATATTTTTTTCAAACACTCATACTATCATAAACAGATTCATATACATTTTCAACTCCCCAGAAATCTCCAAGTGGGGCATTTAGTTCTAGACATGTGGGTCAATAATAGCATCTAACCCTAATTACAATTGATTAGTCATTGTCTCATCCACTGTAGACCCAAACAGTGATATTCATTTAGCCTCTACATGTATATTCAATCATGCACTAATGAGATCCCTAAGGGAATTTGGCATATGCTTTACTAGTTTGACTTCTGACCTGCTAGCAGCTGTATATTTATACTTTGCATTCAACCATTCAGCTACATGTTTTTTCAATTATACCTTACCATGTGTATGCTATCAGAGGATATCATTCAAAATGAAGTACACTTGGAAGACATTAAAATAACTAATTCACATCATTATTCACGTACTTTAAAATGTACTTTATGTGTCTTCCTGGACCTGAATTATGATAATTTTGAGGTCACAATCATTTTTTTTCCCCCTTGTTGTACAAGTGGCCCTGTTTTCCACATCCCTAAAGACTGCACTATAAGCAGTACATGCTAAGGACAAAGTCATTTTATTTCCAGTCTAAACCATGGCTTGACTGTTGGGAAGGAAAAGAAAGGAAAGCTTCACTCAACCACAGACCTACCAGACATCCTAGCTTCTATCTGATCTCCATCCTGCTTGATTACTCTCGCAAGGATTAGAGCCATTCGTGCAGCTCTGACAGAACACAAGGACTGTACAAAAGAGGCTGAAGTTCAGCCAAACAGGCTTAAGACCCACATAACCTTGGAATTACATTCCCTCCCCACCCCCTCCACCTTTTACTTTGGTTTTTCTACATATAAATGTGGGTTCAAGGCACTACATTTGGACTGACTGGCAAAATCCTTCAAACACTTGCCAGTTCCAGTTTCTACCACATTTGTGTTATACATGGTATTACACCATCACCTCTCTGGAGCTTCTTCTATTCATTTCTATGAGAAGTTATCAGTAGCAGATCTGACTTGCAGAGTTGAGCACAAGCTATTGCCATTAAAAAAGAACTATGTTGAAAGTGGAGAATAAGAAAACAATGCAAGTTTGCCCAGGGTTATGTTCGTATTTGGGACATAACTTCAGAAAGCAACAAGAGGGTGGTATTTAATCTGTTCAGGAATCCTGGAAGATGCCAGCAGGTATCTTTCAGGGAAAAAAAAAAATCTAAAAATTGTAGATTTCTAAATCTAATAAAAAGGGGTCTAAAACATCTTGAGGTATAGAGAATTGCCAAAATGATTATTATATCCTACTTGAAAGAGCCCAGAATTGCTGATAGATACCGTGTGTGTAACTTCAATGCTTTTTTTCAGAAGACATCTCTTTAGATGGCGAAATGGCACTGAGAAGTGTAGGAAAGGAAATTCTGTCCTAAAACATAGCGCTCCACAAAGCACCAAAGGGCATATAATCTTTGCTGTCAAACAGTTATAGAGACTTTCCTCCTCTAGAAGATTAGAAACTGTGATTCTAGGAAACAGAAATATTTAAAATTTAAAGCATAAATGATCATATTATTTCTTTTATTTCCTACCCTAGCCTACCTATACAGGATTTAACGTATCAGTGATGGCTAGACGTTAGACCTACACAACATATAGATTGAAGAGCAAAAGTGCTATATACACAGCAATTTCTGCAATTCACTGAATTGCATGAAAAAACCCAAGTTTTGTTGCTCACAGAGCATGCCAATTAGTTAGACCAAATGCTAAATTTACAGCTGTCCAGAAAATCCTCATGTAATTCAACCCTCTCCACTTCCAGTAAAAGAAGGGAAAAGAGAACATAGGAATAGTACTGGGAGGATTGCACAAGGCTGGTCTTCAGCACAAGTGGTCAGTGGGAGCTGGTTTCTGGCAAGTCTAAGCCACTCGTGCTCTAACAAGTTACCATAAATTACTGAAACAGTGATAAATGTCGCTTGCAAACTCTTGCTCCTGGTATAGGCAAAGGAACAGAAGCCTCCACAGTGAAGCTTCTGAGATCAGCTGCTCAGCAGGCAGTTTGCCATTGCTGAACCTACTTATTACCAGTGCTAGGAGCCTGGGAGAAAGGAAAGACAGGCTTAGGAAGGTAGAAGTGGGTGATAGGCAACAGCAAGTAAGAAGCACAGATTTGTGACCTCAGAATTTGTTTTTTAATGATCCAGACGTGCATGTGCTTTTTGTCACTACAAAACCAGCCTAATGCTTCATAGTGTTGCACCTAGCACGGGAAGTAAAGGTAATATGCAACTGCACACCTAAGTATGGAATTCGCATTTTGTTTTCTTTTGATGACAGTTTGCAACGGCTGAACAGATATAAATTCCTACACCCACACAGAGAATATACAAAATATAATAAACCAGATTCTATGAAATATTCTGCTGAGGTTTCCAGACAAATAATTTATCATCATCACCAACAATCCCCCAAAACAAGACACTATGTTCTTCTTAAGTATATGTCATAATATAAGTAAACACATAATCCAAAGTTGGGGCCGACACTGTTCACTAAAAAAAATGCCTTGCACTTGTATAGCTACTGCTACTAGTCCCTATGATAAGGCTGAAGTTTGTGCTCCATGTGTAGAAAGAAATTAAGAAATAAGGTGAAAAAATCAGTTCAAATTGCGAAGTTCCTGATTTTTGTTTGTTCAAATTAAATTCTTTAATTTAATGAATATTTGAGGATCGGGAGAAAGGGGATAGAGGGAATTTATAAGGGACTTGTTTACTAAAATTATAGCTATCCAAACATTTCATTAGGAGAGTAATATCTAGAAAGCATTATAAAAATACCATTGAGCAAATTAACTTTATAGAATATGATCATCCTTTTTATAAAATATTATAACCCTTTTTATGACTGCTATCCTGCAGAATTTTACTAACTGCAGGAGACTTAAACCCATAGTTGTGACAACATGCACTCTGATAACATGGAGTTCTATCCCTGATATTCTGTATTTAGTGTCCTATTCACATCACAGTCCAAACTTTTTGCACTATGAAATTAGTTGTGGTCAGTCAGTTCAGTATCAGAACTAGTATAGACAAGCAGGCCACTGTATACTCATTTTTCCAACACACACACAAAAAAAAGGCTTATCCTTGTACTACAGACTAAACTAATTGTTTGTCTCATGCTTGTGCTTCATATGGGGGCACCGGAAAAATGGCCTGGAAGCTAACATTTTGGAAAAAAAACAGATCAATCCTTATTCCAAACATACACAGATGCATTTATTTCCTGATTTCCTTTTTGAAAGAACAACAAAGAGAATTCTAGGAAGCATGAATCTATTTCATATTGAATGAAGTCAAATAAATTTAAGATAGTAAAAAAGTAAGATATTGTGCACCACAAAGCATGGAAGAGTCATCCAGAGAGACCAGGTAGCTTTATCCCCCTTGGAAGAACTGAAAGTAACTGTACAACGGCATGCGCTTAATACATCTATCAGGACTGACCCTTACCTTTTAGACCAGAGTGATAAACTGAAGATAAAATGCCAAGTTTGCTGTTTCTTTCTTTAATACAAGGAGGAAAAAGAAATTAAGAGAGAACCAAATTTTCATCCAATGTGCCTAAATGTTCAGCTAAGATCTCTCTGGGAGTGACATGAACCATCTTAAAAGGAATCCAAGCCAGAATAGCTTGAGAAAGTCCAGATCTGACAGAAGTTTCTGGACTGTCTTCATCCACTTCTAAAGCAGACCAAACTAAAATTCCACATTGCACACAGCCTCCTGCCCAAGGAATCCTCGAATTACCTCCAATTCACTCCTACATCTTAAGTTTTGTCTGAAAATTCATCCTGGGTTTCTCTGTTTTATTTGTGCTGCCATGCAGGAGTTTTTCATAGTGTGGCTATACCTTCCTTTAGATGACTGTTCCAAAAATATTGAGTAATATATTCCTAGTTAAGCTACATCTCATCCTTGGAGCTTAATAGTGTCACCTACAAATTAAGACACATCATTAGCCCAAGGCATAAAGGTCTGCTGAACAGGGCTGATGCTATGGTATCAAGAAATACCCTGGGCTGGATATAAAAACAGCTGAAAAGCAAAAAGTTAGTATCACCACTTAGATATGCCAAAGGTATCTGAAGGGAGTTTAAAGCTTTCATCTTTGAGCAATCACCTGGCCAGCCTTTGTAAATAGCTCCAACCCACTAACAGACTGTTAATTCCTCTTTTTCAGAATAAGGATACAGCAGTGCAATTCTGTACTACTGGGAATACAGTGTATCATCAATTTGTAAGGCAGGTATTTGATAAAGGAATAAGAACAGTGACCTGGCTGCAGCTTTTGACTGTAATTCCGGGAACGATACATGGCCTCGGACCACATGATCTATCTGAAAAAGAGGAAAGCAACATTTTTGGAATGATTACATCTTAAAAATTCAGTCCTGGAAAAAGGTAATACAGTGTCGTAACTTTAAAAAGACAAGAGAGTTTCTAAATTACTCATGAGGTGTTAAGTCCTAGTCCTACTGAAGCCAATAGCAAAACTTCCACTGACATTACTGGATTCAGGATTTGGCTTAAAAACGGTAAGAAACAACCACCAGCGCTGTACCAAAACCAGGCAGAATGCTAAGCACGCAGCTCCTCAGTCAGAAAAGCAAGCTGGAAGGATGATTTTTTTCCTGTCCAACACTATCTGAAAGCATGTCCTTTAGTCTCTCCCGTTCTCTTGCACGCATACCTTCACTGGAATTCTACCAGGAGCATCTTCTTGGCCCAAAACCCTACATCTTTCCATATTAAACTGTTACAATAAAATACAAGGTGTGTTGCCATCCTGATAGATGCTCCGTATGTTCATTGCAGGAAACAAAATGTGTACCGTGACAAGCAACTGTTGCTATAAAAAAGCATCAATATAGGCTCTGTCTATACTAAAGTTATAAATCATCTGGTCCTTTCACTTCACAGTGGCTACCATTATTCACAAAACAAAGTATCAGGCAGAATAACATGGGCTTTTAAGACAACAGTTCAGCAGAGTAATATCCCATCAGAGGTGACAGTAAAAGCTGAGGAGACTAAACTAGAGCTACTCAAGAGCGCTGAGTATATTTGGCAATACCTATTGGCAGCAAACCACATTAGGTATTTGATTTTTAACAGCATGAGTCTCACCCTTATAATGAAGAATACACATCTGAACGTAGCAATAAAAATAACGCATGCCTGTTCTTCCTGAGATTTGCATCAGACAAAACTCAAACAAGTACCTGCCTTAGAAACAAAGCTCAGACCTGAATTTTGCAATCTTGCATAATCTCTTTAGAACTCAGGAGCAGCTCATAAATTCAGAAATAAATCTATAAATAAGTATCACATATGCTTGTGTGCTGTGAAAACACTTCACACAAAAATGTTACAGAAGCTATGAAGTTAGATACTTAAATGCCCTGCCCTTAACTCAAGACACGGCCACACGAGGGTTGCATCTAGAAATCCTCTTCTGCTATTCTTTATTTACAGTTTGCAATGACGTCATGCCATCTTTTGTCTCTGTTGTGCAATATCTTTCTTCCTACAATTTTGAAAATCCAGCGCAAAAGCCCATCTAACAGGCAAACATGCTTTTTCAAAACAAGTTGTGCTCTTAATTCTTCATCTAGACTCTACCTGAACCAGTTTTCAAAATCTAACAGACTCTTTTCGCAGCTGTATCAATAAAAAATTAATTAGAAATTTTTAAAGGGAAGTGTATCAGTTTTACTTTTAAGAAGTTCAACAGACTGTTCAAATTTCATGAAAAGAATTCACCTTTGGGCATAGATCAAGCAATGAAAAGAAACCCAAAACACGTCCTTTTTTTTTGTTTTGTTTTCAGAAAGCCTGAAGTATGAGAAAGCAGGATCTTAAAAAGACTACAGCTTTAAAATTACAAAGATAATGAATGCAACCTATCCTCCACACAATGCACATACACTGTTTCCTCCTATGGCTCCCCATATATGTTCTATACATACGACCTCAAGAAAACCACATGAGAGATTCTAAGAATGTTTTAATAAGACAGCTTCCCTAATATACCTAACAGTACTTAGAGCTGACTTTTGCTATGGGTCCTAACAAGACCATACATTGCTTCCAGCAACTTCTTTAACGACTCAGGAACATCTTGTCCTCTGGTACTAGAATGGAAAGGATTTTAAAAATCATCTTTCTGAAATGCCCTCACTCTCATGGTATGTTTTAAGTGTGGAACCACCTTGAGCCAGCCAACAGAAAACACTGACTTGCTGTATCCTCTCCAGAGTTTCTTCACCCGCTTTGGACTAAGTGCATGGAGACTTCCCCTCTCAGAAGTGTTCTTACAAAGAAATGCACAAGATTTGCCATCTTCCTTTTAAAGTGATGTTGTCACAAGCTGTAACTAGATTTTATTTCCAGTTGTGGCAGTCACCTATAAAATGGGACACTTTGGTTCTAGCCCCATCTTGACCTGAAAAATTTATAGCACACACATCCCACCTGCTGCGAGAGTGCTTTAGCTGTGAGGCTAAGCATGGGTCGGAGATGGGAGGGGAAGTGGAGACTGCAGGAGAGGAAGAGGGGTGACTCTCCCACTGAAGCTGTGACACTGTCCAGAGAGGAATGTCAGATTCACGTGGCCAAGGAGAGAACACAGGAGGGAACACCAATTCATAGCTCAATGCTTAGGGTGTGCCTGGGCTTCCTGATCCAGGATTATTTCTGTCTCCTGTTCAGTGACTCTTTCATATAGAATGCATAAATGCAGCGATGCCCAAATCGACTACTTCCTGGACACGTACTCTGATCACTAGGCTTTTAAACAGATGGGTGGTGCTAGGTCTGAGTAAGACAGCAATTACGCCTGCAATTTGTGAAGGACCAAACCCACCTGCGCGTTTTGTGAGCTTACACAGGGTACCCCCAGGACTGGGCTCGCCTCCTGCAGTTTCTCAAGAGGAGCTTGGCACCTCACCCCTAAGGGCAGCGAGTATTTCTACAGACTGAGCAGGGAGACACACAGGGAGCTTTAGAAGCTTCCAGGGTTAAGCAGCCACTAAGGTCTTGCTGACACTTTTGGACTCAAGCCTAAATACCGTTTTATACATCTAGCCTTTCTTTAAATTTGACATCAGTGTTTTCATTCTGATTGCCTCCCTGTAAATAAAAAAAATAATTTTTTAGATAATCCAGTCTGGTTTTCCTTTTTATTGATAAATTAAATTAGCCTAATATTGTTAGTCTCTTTGCACTCAAAGAAAGAATTGAGGTGACAATACATGCAGCATCTGTCTAGACAGGATAACATGTTAATATATTACTATTCTGTCCATACAATACATCTTTCATTTATGCCCATCAATAAGCATAACTGTTCTATATAATACCGTAGGTTATCATTTTCTTTATTTCAAAGTCTATCTTAGCCTCCTGCTAAAGAACAAATGCCTGTTTGCCTGTAAAATAATAACAATAATCATCACCATCATCATAAAAGGAAGACATGCTCGTAGTGCTCTGCCCCATATGTAATCCCCTACCAGCATGCAAATGAACAGTTTGTAAGAGACACAACAATCAAGCAGAGCTCTGCCTGAATTGACAGTGAAGCTATCCCGCCGAATGACAGCACTCACGGCAGACCTCCCATCTTGGAGTCTGTGTCTCCAAACACTTACCAGTTTTCCTGTAGCACTTTGACCTCCTTCATTCAACCACAATCCAGGTACCATTGCAGAGAAATAAGGTCCCCAAACCCCAGGCACAAAAATGGGTGTCTCGCTGACCTGGAAAAGCAAAAGAAAGCTCTAGTGAATGAAACTACTTGTCAAAGTAGGTACTTCACAACTAATGTCGGGCAGCTATCGGAGTCTAAAACTGAAAATGATTCCTGTTCTTCCACTGGAGTTCCCAACATGAGTGGAAACGTATAGGTAGAAGGAGAATAATTCTCTAAGGAGAATATGGAGAAATATGTACCCATTTGCATAATTTTTAGATGACATGACACAGCTGCAGCTATCGATTGCACAACTGCCCCCAGTCACCACCATTTACAGAACAGCTGGGTCTGGCCATGCAGAATGTAAGAAATTTCAGGAACAGAAGCTGTATTTTACAGAGAAAGAGAAACTGCCCTGTTTCTAAGAAAAACATCTTAGGATGAACAGTTGGATGCAACACTCTGCTTTGACTGTCATCAGAAAATACAGCCAATGGAACTGGCAACTGGTGTTTAGAGAGCACTCATCCTGTATGTTTTCAGAGTTAAGAACGGAGAGGGAATCCTGCTGACAGAGGACACAGGGAGGTGCCCCAAGATCTGCCATCTGCTCCTGAGGCTTGCAGTGGAACCCCAAGCTCCAGTGCTCTCACAGCGCTGTCAGGAGAGGTAGGTGCCTCGGGTGGAAGCTGCAAAGCTCTAGGCTGGGCAAAAGGGGATTTATTTGTTTTAGTCAACAGGAAATATTTGCCTGGGTAAACATTAGATTCTGCCCCTTACTTAGGCTTAGCTTTACAGAAACCACTCCTTCCTTCACACCTGTGAACCATTTCATCAAGGCAGGATTCTAAGCACTATATTGCAGACACTGAACAGAACTGTATTCTATCGCTTGCATACAAATATACCACCCACATATACAGTGATATCCTATGCAATAATTTAGTGGTTAGACCACTCAGGATGTGGGAGACAGTGGTTCATTTCCCTTTGCTGCTTCAGAAGATGCAAATTACCAGTTTTTAAGGGTGGAGGGCATCTTCCTTCCTCTTATAAAGCCACTCCACTTTCAACATAGATAGACTTTGTAGACTTCCCTCCTGGTCCAGAAAGAAAGCGTAAGTAGCTTCGCTGTCTAGCCTAGCGAGTAAGGCCCAACACATGATGGGGACTGGGGCAGTGGAGCTTGGGTCCCTAGTACTTGCTACGAAGACTAGTTCTGTATTCTGCACTGGTTGAACACATGTAATCCTTGCAGCGGGGGCTGGAGAAGACAGGTGATCCATCCCTTGGCAGGCTACCTGCTTCTCTCAGAAGCTTGATTCATGTTTTCTCTTCCAGGACCAACAAGAGGTATATACATTTGAGGTATACGCAGCCATGATTTCACTGGGAAAAGAGGATGGCAGTGCAGTCCTACACCGGCACATGATGCATGGATGCACTTCCCACTAGGCTACGTTAATGAGAAGGTTAAATCTGCAACTGTTGTTCTCCGGAAGGTAGGAAGTGCTTCAAGAGGAGGAAACATGAGAATTCCCTAACAAAATAAGTCTGTATGTTTGCAATGCTGGAACAGCAAAAAAGAAAGGTCTTAGTCAATGGGACAATGTTTTTCTGTATTTAGGCCTTGCTCTTCATTAGCAAAATCCTAGACCCATTAAAGGATGCTTGAGGTTTGCCATTGATTTCAATAAGGCCTGGATTTCACGTCAAAATAGTTTTGAGGAAGAGTAATTAAAAATTCAGGCTTGTTCCTGTTAAATTTGATGCACAAAGCCAAACTTTAAAGACAGTTTTTGCTAGCAACTAGGGAATATGCACTAAGATGCAGTTTACTGGCATTTGTGCATCACACGTGTTTAGTAAATACACCAGCAGGGAGGTTCTGCACAAACAATAGTCAGCTCAAGCCATAAACTTGCATTACAGCTCATTCTTGTCATGAAGTAGGAAAATAAAACAACAAAAAATGGTTTCTCAAAATACATCACTACAGTTTCAGGCAATCCTGATTTCTCTTAGGAACACATCTAACAAATATGAGAATCTTACTCAGTTCTCCCCGTCAGCTCTAATGCACTGACTTACTTTCGCTAAAAATGTACGTGTGCACGTGTCTGTGTGTCTGCGTAAGATTTTGGCTGACTAAACCCATTAAAGAGCAAGAATAGCTGCACTGAATTTAAAAAGGCATTTATGACTCCAAGTGGACGAAGCTACGTCAAAAACATTGCAAAGACATTTGGTTTTGTTTTGTTTTCTCTTAAAACTACAAATTAATACAGCTTTGAGTTTTCAACACCTCTATGGGGCAAGCCTTCTTTTACAATTTCAATAACAAAATGAAATGCAACAGAAAGCAAATCCTAAAATAACCTGATTTTTAGACTAATTCCACATCACTGACCTTACTGAGAACACAGCATAAGGTCAAAATTCCAAGTTAGTATCTGCTCTGAACTAGCAATGGAAGCGTGCTGAGAACCCAAGCGTCCTTGTCTAATTCCCATCCTATAGCTGTGTCCACAACATGTGTCTCTACAGGTGGGAAGGAACATTTAGGGCCAAAGGGGCCTGGGTTTTCGAAGTCTCATCTCAAAATATTTTTGACGCTGCAAACTTCTGTTTGCGTATTCCGTACTCTACTGTGATTTCTGAAGGAAGAATCTAGCTACACCAGATGTATCAAGCTTAAAATCCAACTGCTATGTGGTCTGAAGAAACCAAAGAGTCTAAGGATATTAAAGACACAAAGTTATTTTGTGAAATCAGGGGAAGTTCTGAACATCAAGAAGGACAATATAATAAACAAACAAACTAACAAACAACTTTCTTCTATCATTAGTCCACAATTGTCCTGTATGTCTGAGAGCACTAAAAGGCTTAGATTGATTAAAAGACCAAACTCACCCCGGAGCCAGTACTTCTGGACTAGTATTTTGGACACCCACAGGAATTTGCCAGGACAGGATATTTCCATGCTGGCTCTTCTCAAATTACACTGAGCCTTTCCTATCATCTCGCTACTGAAGTACCGTTTGTACCCATTCCAGCAAACTTTCAACACATAAACAGAGCAAACGAGGGAGTTGCGTATCGCCACGCTGATGAACACAGCCAGTGGGGTACGAGGTTATCATTTGGTTCTGCTGTGGGAACTTTTAACTGGAATAAAGAACACTGCCTGCCATGCTGGGCTTTATTGGTACCACATATGGCATCATCAGGTTTCTTATTTCCTCCTTCCACTTAAAGAGTTTAATTCCCATTTTGTAGACTCTGGGTTTTGATGCACATGGAAAATGAGAAAATCGGGAAATAACATACTCCCCAAAAGACACACACAATCTTTGAGAAGCAACAGGGTGAACATCCTTCCCTAGATATATGCATGAGAAATAGCAAATGGTTTCCATTTCCCCTCCTTGAAATAAGTTGGATGATGCTTAAGTCTTTCAAGCCGTGCAGCAGCTGGCATTTGTATTTTCTTAATAAAAAGTCCAAATTCTGTTTGAGTATACATACCACCCAATCCCACTAAAACACATGACCAGACATAAGCGTAAGGTTGGAGAAATAGTGCAAAGGTTGCGGCAGAACCCAGAAGATGAGCACAATTTGCCAGACTCAGAGCTATTTTTGTTACACTAATACCATGTCCGTTTCATAGCTTTGTATTGCCTTCAGACATTCTTATGATGATATAGGAGGATCAATGTGGTGTCATTATTTTTTTTCCTTTAATGAGCTTAAGAAAATCCTTAATCTTTTTAGTAGAAAAACAACATCTGTTTTAGATTTATGGGCAATTGATTTTTATTTTTAAAGCAAATAAGAGATGTCATCTTTCTTTGGAAGTTAAAATACATTTTCAAAGGGAGCCTCAGATTTTCTGCCTTCTATTTAACTTAAATTCGTCCTTGCACACACCCCGATTGTGAGGCATATTAATGTTTATTATTTTTTACATGTAGTGAAACTGAAACTCAGAGAGGACATCCTCTGGTAGACATTACAATGATCTCTGCACAACAATTATTGCAGCAGGAAGCTGAAGATGGGAAATGAGAAGAATCTGAACCTATTCACATTTTGGGTCATAAGCAGCATCTATAAAATATTCACATTGAACATATTCATACGGAGACTATTACCCTCATTCGTGATGTTTGCTTACAGAAGTATTATACTTGGACAGGCAATTCCACCTCACAGTTATTCTGTCTTTGGATGAGGAAGAATTCTTTTGTGCAGGAAAATGCCACCTTTCCATGTCTCCCCAACACACACATTCCTTCTTGCTCAGCCCATCGTTTCAGATGAGATGAGCGTTAAGCAGTTCCAAGATTGCTGCTCATTTGAAGGGAAAAAAAGAGTTCAACACTTCCTGAAAGGAAGAAAAAGGAGAAAAAAGTTCTATCTGGGAGGATTTAACCTCAGTGTGTGCTTTATAAAAGATCATACTAATATGTAAGATATGTAAACATTATAGAGCAATCAGAAACAAATGAAATGATAAATTCAGTTTAACAATATTCAGCTGTGGTGCAACTGCCAGGAGGCACTTTTTGTTATGAATAGATCATTTGGATGAGTTACAGACCAGATTTCAACCCTGGCGTGTGCTATGCAAATCAATGTCAAACTATCTAAGATCAGAAGGTATCAGCAGCACATCTGGCAGCCCACAGAAATGAAAAATGCCTTTAAAATATATAATGCTGTATAAACCTAAGCTGAAGTATGAAAGGACCTGCTTAAATGGCACTAATATGAGATCTGTAATGTATTTAACTTTGTCTAGCCCTGCCCACTTGCCTCTCCCTCTAAAAAAAAAACATACAAAAAAAAAGTCCACCTCTATTGTAAAAGCCTATGTGGAAAACAGCACTACTTACCGCTTTTAGGTTAACTTACAGCTCATGTGAGTGAAAGCAAGGAGCCAGCACCGTTAATCCAAACTAAGTTCAGCTTTCAGGACTATCATTTTGGTACAAGGAGTGGAACAGAATCACAGAATCACTAGGGTTGGAAAGGACCTTCAAGATCATCAAGTCCAACCATTAATCCAGCGCCACCATGTCCCCTAAACCATGTCCTGAAGCACCACATCCACACGTTTTTTGACCACTTCCAGAGATGGCGACTCCACCTGGGCAGCCTGTTCCAATACGTGACCACCCTCTCGGTGAAGAAATTTTTCCTAATATCCAATCTAAACATCCCCTGGCGCAACTTGAGGCCATTTCCTCTTGTCCTATCACTGGTTACTTGGGAGAAGAGGCCAACACCCTCGTCGCCACAACCCCCTTTCAGGTAGTTGTAGAGAGCGATAAGGTCTCCTCTCAGCCTCCTCTTCTCCAGACTAAACAACCCCAGTTCCCTCAGCCGCTCCTCATCAGACTTGTGCTCCAGCCCCCTCACCAGCTCCGTTGCCCTTCTCTGGACACGCTCCAGCACCTCAACGTCCTTCTTGCAGCGAGGGGCCCGAAACTGAACACAGACCTTCAGAGGCGAGAATCAGCTAGGCATAGAGCCATCCCATAAAATGAGCAAGTCACAATGTGAGATTTATTTTACTTAGCTTTGTTTTGCTAGACCGGCCATAATGATCAGGCACATGCTTGTGTTTCCTCCTCAGTTTTATGCAAATGTTATGGTAATCAAAGACAAAATAAAATAAAACAGGCCACACTGGTGAGCGCAGTTTTATGGAAGCATGAGTTTCAGCAGAATTTTCTTCCTTAGTTGACACCATCTGTTGCTGCTGGAGGCTCACACAAATTCCTTACAGTAACACTATCGGAGAATTTGACTATTACCTGAAAGTAAATCTTTATATTAACAGGTTGTACTGCTATATACCCATTTTCTTCCATTTCCTGCTTCCTAATACTGGGCCCATGATATCTGGCAGCATTCTAGTATCAGATTCTCTATTTACTTGCAGTATGTCATAGAGCAAGAAAATCAAATTTCTGTGGAACTATTCTTGACTTACACTCACTTACATGAATGCAAAATTAAGCTTTCATTCTACTGTCACAACTTTTTTAGAGTAACCATTTGCGAATGAGAAGCTAGGTCAGAAAGTTTGTTTGAAAATCACCTCACTTATCAGCTTCTATAGCCAGAAATTCAGAGTAACAGCTGCTTTTGTTAGGCTAAGGCAGGTATGAAAAAAGATCTAAGATATTAACGGAGAGCAGGGAAAGAAACAAGGTAAAGCACTGTATCAGTCACCAACTAATAAATACTCTTTACAGTTCTGGACTTTGATCATTGACAAGTCAAATACTTTCATTAACTTCTCTGCTGACTTTCAACTTTCAAACTTTCTGACTGACTGTGGATTGAGAATACTGACATTCACTCAATTCAGAGGTTTTACATTGATGCATAGAATCCTGTATTAAGAAAACTGTATCATTTTGCTTCTGCTGACAGATGGGTCTTATATAGCTATTTGACCACAACTCTCTGACAAAGAATGAAAGAGATTCATAAAAAAAGGAGAGAATTCAAAGGGAAACCCAAGAACGTTTCATTTCTAGGTTTCTGGTTCAAACTTAGGTCATAGTAATAGCTACTGAACGTGTGATTTAATAACAGCACTTTCTGGTGGCATATATATTAACTGGGTGGAGTTGGGTCATGCAATTGTATTTTCAGTGAACTGATGCCTAATCTAAAATTGCCATCCTGGCATTATGTCTCCAGCACTAAATGGGTTTAAAACTAAGTTTCCCCATTAACTCTGGAGGCAATTCTCTAGATTAAGCCTATGGTGAGTGCAGTCAACTTCCTAAAATATACTCATTATTTGTAGGAATTACATACTAAACATGCAACAGTATTCAAACTTTAGCCTGATGTAAAATACTTTTAAGAAAATAAGGTCTTAGAACACAAGAAATGTGCTTGAGAACACAAAGGAAATGAGAATTTATTAATATTCAAATTCCTATAGGTCATATAGCACCAGTAATTTATTTGATTATATTTTAAGCCTATGTCCCCTGGCTATCATTGGTTTGCTATGCAGCTGCATAGCTTGCGGTGGCAAGTCACATAGCTGTCTTCCATGTGACAGGTTGGCATCCCATGAGATCCCACTGTGACAGACTTGCTGTGCAATGATAGGAAGACCAGGCCACAAAAATTTTTGCACAGACCTAACTTTTTCCCACTGGAAGCATGGAAGTTACTTGGGCAACAACAACATAGATACTGAACGTGGGCTTCGGGATTCTGCCTGAACACATCCATCCGCAGATGACTTTGGTAATCTGTCTACATGCAGTTGAAGAATTCTGGCTTATGTGATGAAACCACTTTCATAAATACCTTGCTGAACATGGACTCCATCATTTGTTGCCAAAGCTATGTCACAGTCTTACCAAACCCAGAGACCTGGAAAGTTACTAAACCTGAAAGACTCCCATTTAGTTAGGAGAATGGTAACAGAATGAATAAAAGCGAAACAAAATTGTCCAGCTACATCTATCGAGGTTGTGCAACAACAACATAAAATATTCAGAGACGTCAGGCAATATTTTTGCAGTATAAGATACTGCAGGATAAGATTCCTATGTAGTCAGCTAAGGTTGAAAGAGACAGACAGAAAGGCAGATATATTCCAAAGTGGAAAAACCATGCAACAGAATCAAAGGCTTCTGGGCACTGCCCAGAGTGTAAACTTACAGCCAGAGAGTGGCCTGTGCTGGGAAAGTTGAAACAGACATAGGTATTCGGCATTATTTTTTTACCCAAGTTGGTTTCTTTTGTGTTGGCTGTAGTAAATGTGAATGACACGCATGCAGAACTATTTCTGATTTTCTAAATTTGCCATAAAACATTAACTGGTCGACAAACTACAGACCAAACAAGGTATGTGATTAATGCCCAGCAAAGAAACCACACTCCTAGGGCAAGTTGATTGCATCATCTCTGAAAATATTTCAGGTGAGTTATGCGATGGGACTATACACTGCACAGCCTGGCTTTATATCTAACAAGAATTAATTGGAGGAACATTTCTACTGTGAGATTTTTATTCAAGGCTAAATAAGGAAAGGTATTTGAAAAATTTTTAAATCTTGTTAGTTTTAATGAAAGAATATTTTGAATTACAATAATATTCGTTAACCAACTTGTACTTAATTTATATTTGTGGGTATAAAGAGAAATTCATCCGGATCAGTGCTTCCAGCCTTGGGAGCCAAAGCCTCAGCTTGTACAAACCAGTATATTAACCATCAGCTTCCATGGAGATGTGTTGATTTATATTGTCTGAAGATGCAGGACTAACGCTTGTATTTAGACACTTAAATAAGTACTCTGATTTTCAAAAAAACCTGAAGACCCACATTTCCCATTGATTTCTGGCTCAGGAACTTAGAACGTGAAGCCAGCTGTTTAGGTGTCCAAATGTGGACTTAGCACCTACCCTTAGGAAGTATGTTGGCCCTAGTTTTTTAGTGTCTGTAAGAATGCTGGCTAATGTCCATACAGGTAAGGGACACCTCTTCAAATGAGGGACAGGAGATACCTAGATGCAGAAGAAGGGAATATGCCTGCTTCCGCATGTTCATGTTCTTAATTTCCTAAAAGTAGGGACCGAGAGTTCTTGAAGACAGCTCCTGCAGTCAGCGCTTTGTCTCTAAGAACATCACACTAGCTCCTTAGGCACGCTTCAAAAACTGAGAACTGGACATGACTTTACTAGACATGCTCCTCACTCAAGGGGGATGACCACATACTCAAATGTTTACTGCTTTAAAACCAATCCACCAGCAGAAACTATAAGGCAAGGTTTGAGGGTTTCATCCTCAACCAGAGGATCTTGGTTCTTAAAACACTTAAACACATCACTTAAAATGTTGCTTAAAACTGACGACAGAAACAACAACAAAAAATTTAGCAAAAACTCCTCCTGTTTCACTCAGCTGTATTTTATTTTACCTTTTAAAATCCAGTAGACCAGGCTCTTGCCAAGAGCAGGGAATGTAAGAGGTCACAGGCTGCACTTTAAGCAGCTTTTCTGGAGGTCTGCCACCAGAAGCCAGTTTGAAGTTGCATTTCTGAGAAAATTCTCTGACAATGGATGCCATGGGGCTTAACTAACTCACTGTACCCCTTAACCGAGCAACAGACCCCTCTACATGGTGGCCATTTTTAGACAGCAGCCAGGACTCTTCATCTGAGCTAACTGTGGGTAGTTAAATAAAGCGCTTTTTGTTTTCAACACACTGCATCACTTTTCAGCCAACGGCATGCATGGTATTGGTATGTCTTAGGGTACAGCCACATGAATAAATTATTATGGGCAAAACCGGGAGGTCAGTTGCCCAGCAAAACCACCTCTACTCCTCATCTTTCTGTGGTGTATCGTGTGACAGATCCCAGGGACTTCGCACATTCCGCAGGAAACGAGGGCCAGGAGTACTACTGCAGAGTTGCTGACATCGTGCAAATACACACTAGAGACTACTCAGTAAATTTCTTTATCTACCCCGACCCTTATTACTTGATCATACAAAAAGATTTAGAAATTCTCTTTTTTTTTTTAAATACAAATCTTATGAAAGAAGCTTGTAATGATATCAGCCTTCAAATATTAACCAGCAAAGCCACACAAGTGAGATTTGTTTTAAATAGAATATTTTTCACATTATAAAATCCTGCCATTTCCCCAAGGGGAAAATACAGTGCAAGACTGGTACCTACCTCTCCTGCTGTCAACTTTTTACTTCCTCTCTTTACACTTAACACTCCAAATTCAAAAGCAGAATATACAACCAGGAAAAACTGAAACTTGTATTGGAGCAAAATGCTCTTCATTTTGTCTGCCTTATTATTATCTATTTTTAAATGGTGAAATTGTAATAAAATATCACTTCTCTGCCAAAAAATGTATTTTTATAAATTTCCTTTTCAGCCAGGAAAAGATGTTAGCAAAATGAGAGACAGAGAGAGAGAAGATAATTTCAATCATTATTAAATCAAATAGGGTGAGTTTATATTTTCTTTTTACTATATATTGCCTACCTCTCAGGGCAAGGAAATTCAACTGTAGGAAAGTTGAGTTTGGCTCAGTGCATTTAGGGCTGCATTAAACCTTTCCAATTAATTTTCTCCTCACAAGCACAAAACAAAAATAGAGTGGGTGCTCCAGATCAGAAATGGTATTGAAATCCAAACAATGTACGATACTTAACCACCGAACTCTCACAAGGCTACCAGCAATGTCCTTGTAGCTCCTCCCCATTCAAACAAATCTTCTCCTAACTGTACATATGGAGCCTGTCCCTCCATGGATTTTTTTATAAAAGCGTAAGAGAGCGCCTACAACCTATATTCTCATTATCTCTCTCTATTGCATAATAGAAGAGTTCGGAGGAGGATTAGAGATACCACAAACACACGATCCATGACCCACTGTTTAAAAGCAGATGATGCACCATGAAAAAAAGGTGCAAAGAAGTGTCAGGAGGTGCAATACATCTCTCAGCCACCTCATCTTATCTTTACCTAGGAGCGCTCTGGCCACAGGCGCTGAGAGGGCCACATCTGAACAACATGCTCTTCAAGTCATGTTTCAATTGTTTTATGAAATTTGCCCGCTGTTTGCAAAAGATGGGAGCTGTAATAGGACATAAGTGTTTGCAAGTTGGCCACTTAAAAGCACAAGCTAGAGAGGAGCACAGCTTAATGGTATCTGTGTCAGGAGCATTAAGTAATCACCCTACTGTGCTACCTGTAGCCACTTTGTGAGACAAACTATTAGAGAGGGGAAATATAAAAATCAATGTTCTTGAATAGACATAAACTTCTCAATCTTCGACGAGATCCACAAGAGAGTTGGCAATCTTCTGCCAGTGGTTTCCTGACCATTGAGTGATGACTTTACTGACCCACTGTGAGCAGCAGACTCTCATGTTTGCAGTCATGTGGGTAATCCACCCATGAAGCACTAAAAAAACCTCCAAGTCATATATATGAATCAGGGTCACTAACCTCACATGTGATGGAAGAGAATGGCAGCTTGGAGTTAGGTAGCTCGACCATCTTGGAAATTGGGTCCTGAGACTCCTGTTATAGAGAAGCAAGTGCTGAACACTGTTCAGGTAAAACTGAAACCAATGAACAGAAAATGTGAGCAGGAAGATCCATCCTTTGAATTGAGCAACAGGCAAAAAGACCAATATGGTAGAAAAGAACCCCTGAGACCAATGGGCTGGGGATGCTGCTCGTGATCCAACAGATGATCTTCTAAAAACATAACATAAACCAAAAGCTATTAGAGGGGTAGATGTACTTGTTTTCTTTGTAGAAGAATGATGCTGTTTTCTTTGTAGAAAGAAGAGTTTTACGAGGAACTGTCAGATGGTTCAGACACTGGCCCCAAGAACTGAGAACCATCCCCAGAGAGAGGCTGGAGCAAGTGGATCAAACCGTTTCTGTATCAGTACAAGGAGAGGCCAAGAGGGTCTAGAGAGTAGTTTCAGATTAAGTTAGGTCATTCAGAGTCATATATGAAATAGGTCTCCAGGAGATCACAACGGGAGCAGAGAGAAGTCTAAGCACAGCATCCACCTCTAGAACCGTCCCTGGGTTTGCTCTCCCCAGAGAGAGAAAAACAATGCTGGTGTCCTCAACAGAAAATTCGCACCTCTGTAAGTTTTTATTCCTTGAGTGTGAGGTTAACCTCCTGTGTTTATTCCAGGAAGCAAACTTGGAAGTAAGCCTGGGACAACTTGAGAGCTTCAGCTCTGGAAGAAGTTAAATAAGAATGAATTAATGGGTAATCATTCCAGGCTCATTAATGTTCACCATTTCCATCTGCCTAAACCAGAGATGCAAGAACTTCAAATGTCTTATCAGGGATGCTGACTGAATGTTCAGCTTTGAAACAAAACCTTTAAACTAGATGAATTTTGACTGTTCCAAGCTTGAATGTTCACATACATTTACTTCTGCCTTTTATCAGTATCCATTAACACGAAGCATATTTTATGTTTCAGCTTGGGAAAGTATACAACAGGCACACAGTAGCATATCATCCTTTTCTTTGTATTCCCAAAGGTCAAGGTTTCTTACATAAATTGGAAAAAAAGACCTTCAATCTGTGAAATTGTTTTCAAGATCCAAAACAAGAAAACAAAAAAGCCCACATTCATGATGGATTCAGAAGCTTTTTGCTAAGCACTTAAGCACTAGTGGTTCTGCATTGATTTATTTTATTGTTTTATTTAGTGAAATGTCAGGATACAGATATACAGATTAACCTTTTTTTTTTTTGCTCATATTCACTGTGTCGCCTTCCTTGAAATGGGAACTACAAGTGTTTTGATAAATGGACTGAAAGGTTGTCTGGTTACACCATAGCTTCTACTTGTGTCCTCTGCTGAAATGCTATTATGTACTCCTCTAAAGCAATGCTGCTCCATGACTCACAGCAGTTACTTCTGTGCCTCTCATAACAATAGCTCACTGGGGATATAGGGCCTCAAATGAGCTAGAACAATTTATACTGCCCATTTACTTTTACTTCTCTTCCAATGATAGATACTCACTGTCACAAAATGCCAGTTTATGTGAAGATTATAAATCTTCCAGCACAGACGACTAACTTCAGGCCCTTTTTAAATATGCACTTTATAACACTACAATTTGCTGCTATAATAAATTAAATTCCTGAAAGCTCCTCACAATATGAACTAACTCTTCTCAATGTTTAAAAAAAAAAAAAAAAAAATCAAAAAGTCAAGCCAAAGATCCATATAGCCCACTAACCTGTTGTTAAAAGTGGCCAGTAACAGATGGCTTAGGGAAGAGCACAGGAACAGGGTGAATATACAATAATTCTTCCCCAGAATGTCCTCCCAGCCTCCAGTGAGTTGAGGTTCAAGCAAATTTCTGTTCTTACTTCCAGCCAACAGAAGAGAGCAAGTCTTCAAAAGCGACTGTCTGAGATTGCAGACAAAACACATATTTCATGACTGTTAGCAATCTCTCAGTGAAAAGCTCCATTTGTGCATTAGAAATTTACTATAATGCTGACTTGGAGATCAATATAAGTCTTTTACAAGAACACTGGAGTTTAAGTGTCTCAGAATTATTCCTTTAGCTCACAGCCCTTCAACTTCAGTTCTGGTTCCTAAACAAACACACCTCAGATACCACTTGCAGCACTACCTTATTTTAGGAGAGGAGACTAGTGAGACCTCATCCCAACCGGAAAGGTTAGGAACTGTGCACACGGAACAGCTGTGTCACAAACACTGGTGGACGCTGCACCCCGCTCACCAGATACAAAAATAACTCCACCTCCAAATGATACTTAAGAAACCCCCAGCAAGCCTCCCAGCCAAGGCAGGCCCAGTCCCTGTCACTGTGGCTAGAAGACAGCAGTGTGATATGCTGGGCCAGCAGAGGAACAGAGGGTCTCCATTTCTAGGTTTCTAGTACTGACCTTTTCCCAAAGAGCTGATGACAGAATTGTGAATTGTAGGAAGATATGAGCTATCCTGTCTCCCTTTCCTGGAGACTGTATCCTAAGACCCTTGTCTTCTCTTGAAAAGTGTTTTCATGGTTATCTCTAATAGGCATGCTAAGTTGTTCAAGTCTTGATAACCCCAATCCAGGTAACTCATTGTGTCAGATGTTGGCAATCCTGAAGAACGTGGAGCTTAGTATCTGATGTGACAGCAATTCAAGGCAAGGGTGGGAAAGGAATCTCAGCTGTGGCATTTAAACAGGAAACTCAAGGGGTTTTTGCATGTAGTTATTATTCCTAACCTTATTATTTATGGGGGAGAATTTTTCTTCAAAACCTCCAGTTCTTGCTGCAATCAATGGGAAACAGCAATAAAAACCAAAATCTTTTCAAATGAGTTCTGGTGTATTTATCTACTCTGGATACCTTTCCCATGTACCTTAAGGCTTTTCTTATTTATTTATTGCATAATAAAGTTAATTTTAGAGATTTATTTTCCTTTGTCACTGTCAGGTAAGTATTCCTTCTGTATTAGCGAAGGCCACTACCAACAACAGTATCATACTTACAGGTAAAATAAATCTTCTTTCGCAATACCCCTGAGTTACTGAAAGCAGATTTACATTATATGGGATATACTATCACACACTATTTTAAACATATTTTTAAACATTTGAATAAGTAAATGGGTAAATCCTGAGAACCTTACTTGGTGTTTATTCAGCCCTTACTTACTGAGACAAACTCCCAAGGACAGAGTAAACACTGAGAGAGGACCTCAGGCCTTCACCCAGAGTTATAAACAATGAACTCAGCATAAACTGTGATTCCCGGCTGACACTGGGAGAAAAGCAGCAGCTAGTTTTTCTCCTCATTTTGCTTCCAGAATGATTATATGAGAAGAGATTTACTTTCTCTCTAATAAAACTTGCCCCATCTAAGGTCTTCCCCCACCCACAGCTAGAGCAGCAACAGGAAACTTAGATGAAGAACCACTGATTCATGAGAGGCTGAATAAAATTGGAAATGGAGGAAAAAAGCCTTAGTAAGAAGCCTACTGCCCAAATAGTGATTAAGTTTGCCTGACTGGGGGATTTGTTCCTGCTACGAAATACCACTGCATCTATACCACCTTGGACCCTGGAGTCCTTACTACCTAGCACTCACATATCATACCTTTTGTTAGAAAGATCTCTGCCTGCACAGCTTCAGTTTCATGCTCGTATTGCAAATGGGTAAACTAAGAAAGGGCAACAATCTGACAGAATCATACAGCAAACTGGCAACACAAAATAAAATCTGGGATTTTGACCTCAAATTCCACGCTACTCATTGCATATATCGCTAATTCCAAAACTTTAAAACTATGAAGTTCTTTTTCATACACCTGTTGTATTCCCTTGAAAATTCTATTTAATTGTTTTGCAGCCCAGGGACTACCTAACTGATGACCAAGGACATCCCCTATCACATCTCATTTCATTTGTATTTTAGTTATTCTTTTACAGTTCAGTTAAGTTCTTGCAAGAAAAGGAGCATAAAAAGGAGTCCTTTTTGTTCACCATGGGGTCTAGACACAGAATAAGCAGGCTGTTTAATAAATTCATGCCAACTCACAAAAACAAGATAAACAAGGGATCTGGAAGGGCCATTCATTATACATAAATATGCTTGTGATCCAAGAGAAATCCAGCTATCCTCAGAACACAACACCCCAGGAAGACATTCAGGTTTGCTCAAGACTGTGGGCTTCAGACTAATACATTCTTCTGGGTCTAGAGAGGCGCAATCAGAATTGATTAGTTAGCAACATTGATGAGAGTGTTGGACCTGTCAAACCTGATATCATCACTTTAAAGAATATAGAAAAGGAAAGACAAAAATCTTCTGTTGTAATGAAGGGCTGCAGCTGCTGCTGGACTTGCGTGAACAGAAACAAGAATAACGATACATAAAGAACAAATCAAAATTAAGTTGCTTTATCCTGTCCCCTACAATGGAGTGATGCTATGCTATCTGAACATCAATGAAGGAAGACAATTTTATAACTTTACTAGCTACAGAATCCAGAATACAACCTCCTTCCTACAACAGAAGAAACAAAATCTCCAAAACCTTATTAAAATATACAACTGTTACAGTTAGGAAATAAAAGTGCAAGGTGCTAGCTTCTAGAGCTAGATCTACTTATAGGTAACCTTCGATCCCACAGTGCTTTAAGTAGAGAGGCCCAAATTAGGCAGCCCAATACTTCCAGCAGACAGACCAGATAAATCTTACTAGTGCCAAGATAAGTACATAAGAAGCTCAGTCGCTCTTGCTCACTCTAAGGCAAAATGTGGGAAAAAGCAGGGAGGAACAGGAGAGGAGCCCTATCAGTAGTCAGACCTGGAAGAAGCCCAACATAAGCCTTTACGTCCATTGTGCTTACATCAAAAAAAATAGAAAATCCAAGGAAGGAAGAAGAAAGATCTCTGGTTTACACGCTCTTTATCATATCGTGCAATATACAATTGTCTGTAGTGTGTAAATGCTGCCATTTCAGAACATGGAAGAACTTTGCAACATATAAGGCAAAATTTCCAACTCAGATGTCATACACTCCCAAAGCACTGGATAGGTGCACTTTGTAAAAGTAAAGATTAACAATTAAAAACCTGCTAAACAATGAACTGCCTCAGTCTCCCACCTAATAAAACTGGAATAACAGTTCCTACTCTCTTACCCCATTCATTCACTGCTGCAAAGAACCCCAAGACCACCAAAGAGAAGACATTGCAGAAAGGCTAGTGTTATAAATTTGACACCCTGATACATGGCTCTGTGTCACACAGGGTAGTTTGCACCTAACCACAGTATGGAAACCACCACGTCTGTTGGAATTTTCAAAGCAAGTGTTTTCACTGATGTCAGAGAGACGTCTCTAGAATATCAGCCTTCATATAGTCTCCAAGCAGAATATTTTCAAAGCATTCGCTCCATCCACATCTATTCTTTGAGTCTTTGAACTCAAATGATCTGTTCACACAAGGGAAGGAGAGTTGACTGCACGGTTTTCTGGACATGTTACTAAGCATTATCTAGTTTATGTACAATATGGATTGTATTGCTTTCAGCTACATTCCCCTGAACAGGTTGACTACCAGCAAAGCGATAGGGTGTGAAACTTGGATGTCTCTGACAGGCACACACTAAATGGGAACATGCCATTCTCCCAGTCACTGAGGCATACCTTGAGCTTTGAATTATGTCAGGCCAGGAACAAAGGAATCTTGCTCATAACAGAAACTTTTAATAACTCATTTACTCCCTTTCATGTCTGCCAAGCTTTAGGAAAGGCTGGGAGGCAAGCAGAAATAAACATTATACAGACTCACCACTGCTGGCTCTAAAGTAAACTCTCCAACTTCCTATTTACATTTCAAGATCTTAAGCTTTGTGGTTTACTAGTTCTGCAAGTAAGTGCTTTGGGTTTTGGAGGCTGCCTGCACATGATCTCCCACCACTACTGAAGTCTTCCTAGCTTTTATTAATATAATAAGGAGGTCAGAAAAGCAGCAATCTTTTATATACCCTGCTAGCAGAAATATTTTACTTCTCGCCTTTCAAAAACAAAACAAAGCAAACAAAGCATACAATGTCAAATTAATGCCAGCAAAGGGGATATTACAGTTTTGTTTGTTTCTTTTTCAAACCAAGGATGCTAGAACATGGAACGAGACAGTCTCATTAAAAAAGGGTGTGGAGGTCTTCTTTGAGGGACAAGTAGAAGGCGGCAGCAATTTTATGGATATATAACCCTTCTACGGCCACAGGCTGAAAAGGCACCTAAATAGACTCTGTGACCTTTTCCTCAGAAGGCTAAATCTGTGTACACTAAGGACGGGCAACCTGTAACAACAGTCATGAAGCAAATGTGGTTTTTATTTCATGCAGCCCTCCCTGAATATAAAACGTCTTCATTAGCTGGGAAGTCAGCACTGTGACTGCTGCCAAATGCAATATATAAGCCAGCAGAACTGAACTGAATGAGGACAGAGCAAGAGGAGGTTCCTGCGATACTAATTTATTTCTCCCATTTGAAAGACACTAGCTCTGTGACTCATGTGCAGAACAGGCCTTACAGAAGAGAAGAATATTAAAAAACCAAGAGGACAGGCGTTTATCAATTTCATAAAGCTTGCACAGATCATTTCAAAAACTTGTCTAGGCTGCCCTAGCTTCAGTAGTTTTGGGTTTTTGGTGGTTTTGTTTTTTCGTTTGTTTGGGGTTTTTTTTCTTCTCTGTTGCATTCCTCCCCCTTCTCCCTGCTCGTCTGACCTCCTCAAACCCAGCCCCTTTCCCCTGGTCAGGAGAAGGACAAATTGCTGCTTTTGCTAAACCCTGGGTCACAGCCAGTTGGCACTCCGGCACGTTGCCCTGGGATTCTGGCCCTGTCCCCCCGGAGACTGCACGTTTCACGTCAGGGATGCATGTGCAGCAGTGACTGAAGAGTGCGAGGCTGAAGTGCTGCACGCAGTCCTCCGACTCACTCTCCAGAAACACACTGCTTAGTGCCACCCCACTAGATTAAATATAGCTGGCAAAGCAAGTACCAGCCTATTTAGTCCCTGCAAGTTCTCCCCCCATCACAGATGATTTCAAGCAGCTGAGGAGTCCCTGTGCAATAATTACTTAAAAGTCTGCTGCTTTAACAACGTGGCATGTTCTGAAGAGGAGACTCTCGTACCAGAGCCAAAATATACTGAATCCACTTGCTGGTCTGGCTCCCACTGAGATTACAGAGATCAGGCTATGAGAACACTTTGAGCCAGCATGTCTCTGCAGTCTCCACTCCAGGATGTACTGCAAAGGACACGTACTGTGCATGCTTTGGGGGTGGAAACGTGCTTTACACTCTATTTGTGTGAACAAAGCTGGCAGCTTGGGCGGATATTGTGGAGCAAAGAAACTCTATTGTGTTTGCCAGTCATCACGAGAATCAAATGAACAAATTTAGAATAAACAAATTGGGCTGAAGTTCCTTTAGCAGAAAACAGGCAAAGAGAGTATGGGATATTCTTTCTGAAATAATCCATAGTGAACACTGGGACAGCAAAATGATCTGCCCATTTTGCTGTTCCTGTAATTGCTCAAGCTCTGTCTTTTAGATCATGTAGTAAATCTGAAAAGATAGAAGATAAATTACTTGTGCCTCTGCCATTTAAAAAACGACTAAATTATCAGCTTCAAATCACATACACCTTATCACCCTTTTCAGGGTAAAAAAATTGTGCACCAAGCCAGGTCACTCAGGTCCCAATGACAAGAGTCACAGAAGTAACAAAAACGGATGCAACAGACGACTGTCCATCTAAGCCTGAAAAGATTCCCTGACAATCCCAAAAAAGAAGTTTTGAGTACAGAGAGCTGATAAAGAAGGAATGACTGAAAAGCACACAGACCACATCACCAAACGAAGAGAGAAAAATATCAGAGACTCTGAATAGGAAGGAACACAAACCTTGTATATTTGGGATTCAAAATGCCAGCCAATTTAGACCCTCCCTGCCTCGGTAAGCTGAAATTAGGCCAGGCAATGTTCCCATTAGAAGCTGCTCTGGCTACTTCCTTCAGCTGTGAATCCAAAAAGGTGTTAGAGCAAGAATGACAAATATTTTCATAATGGAACAACTGTTCTGGGACAAGGGCAAAGCAGAACACTGATCTCTAAGTGAACCTAATTCACCACAAAATAGGCAGAAATGAGAGTTTATACACATTTTATGAACAGGTCTATTTTATGTGGAGATGTCCTACTTTATTCAATACGCATAAATAGCACATATCCTGCATACATACAAGATTAACAAGGACCCCACACTGCAGACAACAAAAAAGAAGATGGGATGTTGCAAAAGAAGATCCCTACTCTCTCTCACAGTAGGCTTCAATATTTCTGATTCTTGCAGCTCTGCATGCACACCCTCCTTGTCCTCCGTAAAAGTCCCAGTCTGGTGGGAGAGGCACTATGCCCTCCTAGCGACTACGTAACACTCAGCACTCTCAGTGTTCCCACTACAGAACTATCATTTACTTCTGCTTACCATTTTAAATTACTTCAAATTCCTTCCACAACTGCTGGCTACCACAAACCAATCCCCGGCTGGTCCCGGTCTGTTAGGTGTCACCTCAGTTTATTCAAACCTGTAGTCTCTTTGACAAAAATCTTACAGTCTAATGAAACATTTTACTTTAAGGAAAAAAACCACGTTTTATTATGTGAATTTAGTGCCCACAAGAAGAGTGCTATGATGATATCAAGTATGGGAAGATTTATAGAATAGAATTGTGGAACAGTTGGGGTTAGAAGGGACCTTTAAAGGCCATCTAGTCCAACCCCCTGCCATGAGCAGGGACATCTGCAACTCGATCAGGTCGCTCAGAGCCCAGTCCAACCTGACCTGGAATGTTTCCAGGGATGGGGCATCTACCACCTCTCTGGGCAACCTGTGTCACTGCTTCACCACCCTCACTGTGAAAAAATTCTGCCTTATTTCAGTTTAAAAACTGAAAGAAGCAGCAGTATTGCTAGATTACTTGCTCCAAGGAATACTAGGAAATTTCTGTGTCCAAGTCCCCTGTCACACTGCTTGTTCATATTATGTTTTTGCTGTTTGTTAACTGGCACTTGAGAGTTATCTCAATTCCTGGTGGTTTTACACATCTGCAAAAGGGCAAGCATGCCTGTGTTCAGGACTGGGACAAGATAATACCAGATATCTGTACCTGAAATCCCCCCAATCACATAAACGTTCCAGAACAAAACAAAGGATTTTTGAAACCTTTAAAATATCCCATAAAACACCTAAGACACTGGCAGGAAGACAGGGTTTTAGGGAAACAAATTACCTTATTCCCAGAAGTTAAGGCATGTCTGTTAGACTCATGCAAACTACTAGTTAGGAATAGCATGCAAGCTCCTATTTCAATGCCTCAAACCTGCTGCTATTTTACCATGAAAAACCACTCACAGATTTTGTGTAGTTGCCATGGCTACACAAGGAAAGTCTCCTAAAAGTTCCAAAACTAAATGTGGGTGCTGGAGCTTAGAGACCCTGTCTACAAAGCACACCGACATGCAGCAGCCCACTCAGAAAAGTCAGCCACTGAGTAGCAGACACTTGAAAGGAATACCTATGCTGCACAGACAGATCAAAGCTACAGCAAATGAATCCGAGCCCTAAACTGGGGGACAATCCTTCACAAGTAAAAGGACAGCTTATTTGCCATTCCAAATGCAAATTCTGCCGATGACTTTTGCTAGGGCAAAGGAGGCAGCAGAGAATCATGTAAAATGAATAACTGTCCAAAAATATTCAGAAAACTATCTTTTCTTTTCTTTTTCCTCATGGATAATGGATGAACCCTGAGGTGGCAGGGACTTTCAGCAGCTACCAACTCAGACCTAGACTTGGATCAGTAACCTAATGACAACGTGCTTTTTGCTTCTTTCATGAGCTATTCAAGTATCTCAAGAGAAACACAAAATGCTTTGTGTGTGTCTGATTACCCCAAACTGTCAGTGGTTAACTCCAAAAGTGTATCCTCACTTAAAAATGGTAGTTCTACCACAAATTAAACTATTATAGCCATGAGTAAAATTAGGTTCCACATTTGTACTTTCTAAAATATCAAAGGCATGATTAGCAAAGTCTTTTGTTCAAGATCTCTAGAGTCCTTGAGGTAATGAAAATTGGGTCATGGAGTAGTTTCTCTTAAAGTTTAAAGTAAATGGTGTGTTCAAGCAATACCTGCTTCTGTGACTCATGGAGTATTTGGTCTAGAGAATGGAAATACTGTACCAACACACATAGACCAACAGTAGTACCCCTGCCCTCACCAAAAAAGGAGGAAGGGGGGGAAGAAGAAAGGCATAGCAGATGATTTTGAACAGTTTCCTGTTACGATCCCTTGAAAGAAATCCAACTGTACTTTCACCCTGCTTTCTATTTTCTGAATTTCTCCTGACAGTTGGCTCTTTCGTTTGCCAGAACCACAACAAAGGACGGCCTTGAGTTTCCACACAGGCCATTTTCTCCCTCTCTCGTCTCTGATCATCTCACAAAGGTATTATTGTTGCTGGCTTACTGGGGCTCAGTGCACCTGAGGCAGATCAAAGGCACTTTTTAATGCCCGCCTGACCACACAGGTCTCTCTCCCACTGCATTAAATTAAACTCGATGATTAATCTCTGTTGCCCTGAGGGTCCCTTGGTGCACACAGAGAGAGAAAATATATATTTCTATCAAAACACAAGTATAATATACTTTCATTTTATAGCCCTAATTAAAAAAAGGAACAGCTAATTTCAGCCAAATGCAGCTGCATATAGGTCTCATTAAAACACAAATACAACTGCTCTGTGTGCTCTACATTCGGTTCATGCAGTTTGTGCAGGTAATAGATAAAAGAACAGTAAAGCGAAGTCCTTTCACAGATTAAATTCAGAGACGTTTAGAATTTGCTTATTCTCTGCTGGCTAGAGATTGTTCAATCTCTCAACAGATGAGTGAACGAAGGCAGTTAAGGAAATTATTATAAAATGCTGAGTAGTTACATTTAAATAAAAATCTACTTCACTCTAGCAAAAACTGCACAAGCATCTATTCCTGAGTCTGCATTCAAGTGATTAAGAGTCTAAATAGGTTCTATCTCGTCTACGGTGTGCAGTCTGTATGACCCAGTATGACTTTGGGGTTGCTTGAATGACAAAACAGAACATTGATTAACATCAACACGGACTTTATCATGTCACTTTTGTTACATTAGCATATTTAATGGTCCAGGAGTATGCACAGAAAAAGTGCCGTGAAAGTGTTTATGATATGCAGTGCTCTAGTATGGGAAGCAAAACAAACTGTAGTAGTGAACTGGGTCTACTTTAGAACTTACCAATATACATATATTAAAAATTAATAAATAACCACATACATCTCCTCCTCCAGGGTTAGTCATACTAAAGGAATAAGTTAGAGCCAGCTGGCCCATTTCCAGCTGCTCAACATTGCCCTTAGACCTTTTAGAGAAACTGTCTGAGAGCTCCTCAGCTCATTTTGGTCCAGTATTATGTCTCTATTAACCCAACTAATTTCAACCATTTAAACTAACTCAGCTAAATGAAACAGGTTAGGAAGAGTTCACAGAAACAGCTTCTTCTGAAAGGGCAGAAACCTCCATCAAAAAAAGGGAAATAATAAAACTAGTGTCAGGTTCGAAGGTTAACTTCTTCCCGCAGAGCTGGTGTTTGCAGGGTGCCCTACCCGCACTGTGATAAGACAAAAAGATACCAATGTAATTTTTCAGAGAGAGTAAGCCAAGAGTGATTGGAGTTTGAGGCTTGAAACTCTTGTATAGGAAAGAATTCACATATATTTCAACTGGTCTACAGGATTTAAGCTTTTGTTAAATGCTCTGCTTCATGATACTGGGATTATTCACATCTTTAAATTCAATCATGTGCTTAAATGCTTTGCTGAACTACAATCCATGTGACAAGATCACCATTTATTCATGCTCAAGATCACCATGGATTCATGGTGTTACTACGAAGACAACTTAACTTAATGTTAAGCCTGAAGTTTTATTATCAGCTTCCTTTCTTTTTCTCTACTGGAGCTTTCTCCACGAAGCATGTTAGTCCTCCCTGAAGAACTCTAGCACTCCCATTTCCATTTGCTCATTTAGGAAAAATCCAAATTATAATCAGTCTAAATTTAAGACCAAAATGAGTTTTAAATAAAAAATGTGGCAGAAAAGGGTACTTATCTAAATGGAATGCTTTCAGACTCATACATTTTAAAAAGGTATAAATTTCAAAAGCGGACACTAAATTTTAATTGCAATCTCAGAAAAAGCTTTTGTATTAATTCACTGAGAAAAATTAGCAAAGTGAAAATTGCTTATCAGGATTTTTCTTTCTTTTTAGTCATGATACGTATCATAATTCTATACATCATGGCAACTTTCAGAGGCAGAAGGATTTATATTGATTAAGTGAAGAGGTGGGGGAGAGGGGCTGTGACTGAAGACATGTACTTCTCCAAAGACACTATTCTGTAACACATTAGTGACAGGCTTGTCACGGATAACTCAAGCTCAGAGTCTTTGGCTCAGATTTCAGGCTGCTCTTTAAGCCACTCTAGCATCGTGGTTTTTACTTTCCATGTCATTTTTCAGTATTGATTTCTACTACTATTAAAGTTCTTGCTTAAAAGCAAATGCATGGTAATATATAATTAATATCCAAAGGTAAAGATAGAATTACCAGAAAAAATTCAAGGAAAAGGAAAAGGGTGAGAAGCACAAAGGTCATTTTTCCCCTTCAAAAACATTGGTTAGTATATTCTGTACAAATTAGGACTACGCATACAACCTACCCCCATGTGGCATGAAGATGTTCCACAGATCATAGCAACTCGGGATGTAATTGGCTGGTTTTCACATGGCAGGTTATGTCCTTTCACATCTGCTCCAATTACTCCTATTAAAATAAAATTAAAATTCTGTTTTAAAGAGGAGCAAGCCAACCCTCACAAAACAGAGCTTTTTCTGTACACAAATAATTGCTGAATATCTCACACCACTGCTGCAAATCAAAAAAGTCTACTTAGCCAATAAACAAAGTTATTTCATCAAATCAGATTAAAATGTATTTTTGTTATAGATACATGAGAACACAGGATGATTTCTTTTATGTTCATGTTTATCATCATAATTTTTAGATGTTATTTTGATTACAACCCATCCTTCATTCTGTTAGGTAGCACACTAAAATGCATAAAAGACTGCCCTGTTGTGAAAGGCACTACAGTAGACTGCAGATATGCTTATTTGTTCACAGTTTATCGTGCATATACTGTGTTTTGTCAGGGGATGAGTTGGAGAAAGGGATAACTTGGCAGAAGACTGGAAGGCTGCCAGTTTTGTTGTCATGACTGCTGCTGCTGTTCTGCCCATGTCAGATGGGACCATCTAAAGGAAGATTACTCCTTCCCTAAGAGGAACTGTGCTTGGTTCTCAGGAGCTTCTGCGTGCAGGACGGGACGGAAGGAGGACACTCAGCAAACACTCAGCCCCCAGCAGAAACACACACCAGGAGGTGCCAGAGAGGAGCCAGGAGCTCGCTTACAGAAAGGGGCAGACCCACAGCCAAGCTTCAGCATACATCACATCATGCTTAATTCACTTAGGGGGAGGCTAAAGTGGAAATCCTGCCCTCTCCTCCTCCTCTCCGAGGTTGCATTCTTGCATCACATTGTGCTGCACCCAGCAAAATGCAGCAGCCCAACAAGTAATATTTTTTGTCTTTTTTTTTTTTTTCCTTGAACATTACTTTTCTAATGGCAAACTGGTCACCAGACTGCACATTGTGTCTGCATCTGCAATGCGCAGTCTGGTGACCAGTTTGCCAATCCTGGTAAAAAAAAGGATCTTTCCCCTCACTGTAGAGGGAACATGAAAGCATTTGCTGGACATTGTGAAAGATGCCAAGTGTTACTGCTGGTTAGTATGCTACATTTCATTAATACCACCTTGTTTAGGCTACCACTGCAAGATTCTGTTATTAAATCGGTCTGTTGGGGTTTGTCTTATCATGATTGTCATGGTTATCATGGTATTATCATCATTGGAAGTTACCTACATAATCAGAAAATTACGTGTATAGTGTTTAAAAATCTGTCCTTATGTCCCTTTACACTAGCTGGATTGTAGCTATGTAGTAGTGTAGCTGTCACACACACACAGGTTATTTGTAAGGAGCAAAAGAAAGCTAGAAGTATGGCTTCTACCTCTTACGCTTTATTTTTCATTGCTCCAACACAGACATGCATGAGTCCATATTAAGAATTTTGGTAGGTTGTCTAAAAGGCAGTTTCCTCTACTAGGCAACCCTGTAATAGAATTTCTTAAAGGAGTTAAAAATATTGTTCACGCTTCACAGGGAACAAATCTATTAAAATGAATTGTCAACATATGTTGCAAATGCATTTTCATGAACAATACAAAATTGAAAAGCCTCATGTTTAGATATTTTTAATCACTAAGAAAACATACATTCTGCAAAACATGCATTCTGGGCCTTTTTGAAATCAGTGGGATTTTGTCCGTGGCTTTACTAGTGTTTAGGGTTGCTAGAGTCTTCCTATTTGTGATTAAATGAAGTCAGACAGCAAATAAATCTGGAACATTCTCATAATAATGAAAGCTTAGATATTTTATTCGCTAATGATAAATAGCTTTTGAAATTTATTTTCTCTATTTTTGAGTAATGAAAACATCATTTTCACCTTTAACTTAGTTAGAATTTTTCACACTCTGAGGCAGACACAAAATCTTTTGAAGATTCTCAAGAGAGACTGAGAACAAGAAGTCTGTATACCACACAAACCATAGGGGAGATTTTAGAAAAGCAGGCAATGCTTAGCATGTGTACTTTTGGATCTCTTCCACAGTGACAAAGTATTTTAGATACTGTACAATAAATTACCTACTTTTGCTGAAACAATGCTAATGTCTTTTTAAAAGGTGCAATGTAAATCTTGTTTTTATGACGCCTGTCCCAAACGACTAGCCTCCCATTTTTATCTGCAGGCTCCTTTAAATTGGTACAGTAGGTCAAAATGTAAGACATAACTACTTGGCTTTTATATTTTTACTTTTCCATAATAGGTATCAGATGGACTGATTCAAGAGTCATAGATGACCTCCACAGACATACGCATTACATAATTCTTTATCTTTACCTTATTTTACTCAAAACTTTGAAGCTTTCGTAAACTTCAGGAACCTGTCCAGCAAAAACACACTTTATATCCAGCCAAAAGCAGATTTGAACAATGTGTCAAAAGCTATTCACACTGAAAATAAGATATCTATCATGTCATTTTGGTTTAGCCTCCAGGATAGGAGAGAGCCCTTCTTGTTACTCTGCTATTACAGACTACTTTTAAAACAAACAGCAGAACGTGTTCAAGAATAATGACACCCACTGGATGTTGTCCCACAAACTAATCTAACACTTACTAATATACAAGTCATATCCTTCAAACAAATTGCAAACCTCAATATTTCAATACAGATCACAGCACAGTAAGCACTAAAACACACAACAGTACTTTAAAAAAAAAAAGTTTTGCATCAACTACAAGAGTTACTTATTTCCAGTATTTTCACATTTTAATTCACTGTTTCAAATATCTCTTCTCTATTTTCTTTTCTCTGTGCCCCTTTTATCATTGTTAAAAGCTTAATATGCTTTAGTGCATTGCCACCCTTAATAGCTTTTAATCAGAACACAGTTTCACTTCCTACTTCTATTATCTCTTTTAGCTTTTCTATTTTTCATTCAGGATTTTCAGCTCTGTATTCTACATACTGTAGGTTAAACTAGACTTGAAAATGATTAAAGGTCTCGTTACTAACAGCTATGGATGAAGGACAGCTATTTAGTATTGATTAGCACGCAGGTTCTCCCATTGCGTTACTGACTTCCCTCTGTAATGCGCTTTTCCCTCTCTTAACAACAGCCTATACATTTCTTTTCTCCTGGCAATGATTTCAGTAGTCTGCTAGTGTTTGTGGTGCCATCTGGGAAAACATATTCTGATAAACAGGATTTTTATCTGTTATCTGACATAAGACGACTGTCTCTATCCACTGAAGTCTTACTCTGTTGGATGCCTGTAGCTACATATTTCTAATGTTAGAGTTTCTTTACAGAAGACTATAGCAAATGAAGAGCGCTCTATTCTTCTTTAAATTCAATTCATTGATTTCAGAACATAAAATTTACTGGACAGACTTTTTGTGCTCTGAATCCAGTACTCACAGAATGATGACAATTAAATGGGGACCCTCCACTCTCGTTTTCACATGCTCTGTGACAATTCAGTTTTTGAGCAAATTCATTCTTTCAGGCCAGCTTATTATTACATCCTTTTCAAGAACACAAAACTGCTAGGGTACACAGTTTTAAACACATTTTTATGCAATTAGGATACTAATTGACACAAATAGCTTTTTAAGTAAGTCACAACAGTAGGAACACAACACATCTACAACTATGCCACTAAAACTCAGTCTTTCTTGTTGCAGATGGATCTCTCTGTGTAATCCTTCTGAGGCAATAAAAAAGCAACCTACATGATTACTTAACCTCATCAGAAACAGTTATCAGAAGCAAAGTAAATGGATTTAAACATTTAAAAAGGCCCAGGCCTCAACTTCCAGAAGAACAAATGAGATTTGAAACACCACAAAATATTTGAAACAAAACTCGTATTTTAGCAACTAATCATAATTCATTTAGATCTAGAGAAAAATACTCTGATGAGCAATAGATTTCCATTGAACAGTACTGTTTCAATAACACTGGAACTTTCTGAGGTAAGACTTTCTTCTAAACTATCAAGCTAAAAACACCCTCAATTTCCTTCTGGAAAAATTACATTGAATCACTTTGGTTTTGACTGCATTTAGGTAAGGCCAAAGAGCATAGCCAGAAAATGGAGCCTTTGCGCCTCCCCAAATCTATTTCAACACAGTTGAAGCTGGCATTATCAGAAAATTGTGCTGGAGAAGAAAAAACTCTAAGCATCAGGCCCCCCTCTCCAGTATGGATAAAAAGTTCAAAGTGGCAGAAGGGAATGCTCTGCGGTGGCCAGTTCCGCCTCTACTTCTGTTTGCTGGTTTAGATGCACAGTATTTACATATTCTAACCCCCTAGACCAAAAGCAGCATTTTTGGAACATACCCCACATTGTGCTAGCTTAAATGTATGTGAAAAAGTCTCTATTGCATTACTGAAACAAAGCATGAATCGTTTCTAAAACTAAGAAGGAAGACTAACTATGAACAAGCATCAGACAGCAGACTTCTCCCTTAGAATGTTAATTTGTTATTTTTCTTGCCTATCCTCAAAGTTTTGAGCAACAGAAGATGCAAACTCTCAGCACATTGGCATGCCAACACAACGGTGTTTCAGTTCAGGAATTCAAAGTGGAACTAGCAGGAGTTAACAAACAATTTTGAAATGAAGCTGAAAAGAAATTAACAGTGATAGCCCCTTTCTATAAACAGATATTCAATATTAGCAGTTATTGTGAGGGGTTTTTTTTATTTCAATTATGCTATTTCATAAGAACAGCATCAGAGCAAATTGCTGGATACCAAACAGGCTGTGAGAAAAATGGCTTTCTAAAATTAATTCGGTACACTCCTGTTTCCAAGAATAGTAAATATATGACTGAGTACCTAGTCCTCCAGCATGTGCATCAATGAGAGATGCTGCTACTGCAATCCCTTCAGGGAGCCCGAGATCTTTTGCAGCTTCTGGCGTTAGACCTTTTCCAACAGACTCTCCAGGAGACAAGACGTGGTTTCCTGGGCAGACACAAGAAAAACCAAACACCTGTCAATTTACTAAACAGAAAAACAAATGTGTATGTTATTACAAGAACTCCCTTCCTCTCCCTCAAGTTAGTGTGGTATATTTAAAAGAAAAAGGTGCATCAAAGAACTCCATCTGATTAAGAAGTATCTTTCATTATCTGTCTGTATATTAAATACAACCATGCTAGATCAGGCTGTCCCATAGCAATTTAAAACTTCAAAAGTATTCAATGTCCTATCTAGCCACAGAGAAAGATCTCACCACAAGCAATTAAATTCTGCTTGGCATCTTTCCAAGAGATATGAAATACTCATGCAGAAACCCCACGTTCTTGCGGGAGTTACTGACTGGGCTGCCTGCAGCCATCCTCTGTGCACGTGAACGAGACTCGGCTCTGTCCACGCTCACAACTGAAAACTGCACCTGATGCACACGGCAAGGGCCAATTTTTTTTTCTGTTTCCATCCTCTCCAGCAATTTCTAATAGGAATAAGGTGGCTATAGTAACAGAAACTCTGAAAAAGAAACTGGCTTAAGCAGCAAATTCCTCCTATTGCAGCTGTATTTCCTCACAGGCTTAAACAATCCAGTTTTGAGCCCTCACTGGCCTTATGAAGTCTGAAGAACGTTATGGTCACCCTGAACGCAAGCAATGCAACCCTTCCTTCTCAGTCCTGGCACCAGGGAGCCTGGTGCCAGGTCTTGCCTGCATTGGTGTGTGCTACCATAATGCACATTTAGTTTTGTCTAGCGAAAAGGGATTGTTTCAATAATTAAATCATGATAGAAATCACTCAGAGCTTAGAAGAACAAATCTAGATTCATTCAACTTTCAGAATTTAAGGACACCTCCCCTCCGACAGCATCCTCTCTGAGTATAATCACAGCCGAAGCAATGAGACTGACAGCTCCTGGAACCGCATGCACTTCTCTACTTATCTAAAGATTTTGGGGGTGAGAGGCAGTGAAAGGCACAGTGGGAGCTTCCATATACCTCCCTGCTAATACCATGGCTTTAAATCAGAGACTTTGTGCTCATTTAATAGTACGTATCTGTAGGTTTACGCAGTTCAACAAATCTTCTGGGCAGAATTGACAAAACTCCTTTTTAAAATAAAACAAGCCTATTTTCACAGTCAAGTCTATTGAGAATGTTACACCTAAAGCACGTTCAGATGTGTAAAAAGGAAGTAAAACATCTTCCACAAAAGAGATTAATTAAGAGAAACAGCACATCATAAAATATCAGGAATGCACTAATGCTCATGAGCATAATCTTCTAGAAATAGAATTATACGACCTTACTGTTAGATGAAAAGAAGGTTCTGATATTAAATTCACAGGTGGAAAATGGGTCTTCAGTTATACTTCTCACTTAGATCTTTGGCTTTGCTGTAATTTATGTTGGTTGTTCACTTTAAGGAAGGTGTCCGCTTCCTGATGAATGCAGTGTATAGTGCACTCTGCGATTAGACAACACACAACTTCTCTGTATTCATTTCTCCAAGAGTTTCTATTCTATAGACAGCTGCACTGCCACCTCTGAAATGCTAGGCTGAATCTCATATTGGAAATTTAAAACATGTATAGTCAAACTTTTGCACTTGACTGGGTTTAGTTTGGGGTAGTAACCAAAACTCACCATTTCCATCACTCTAGTAGCTTATACAGATGGAAGTAATGATATTAACTATCTCCTCACAGGAAAAAAAAAAATCTGTATGTTATTAACTCTTAGTGTAAAGTCAAAACATTGTGCTAGCTTTTTCAAGAGAGGTGTATCTTTTGCATTTTTTTCCCCCCAATAAGTTGGAGAGCAGGATATTTCTCTTTAAGAGAACTTTTGTATTACTTTTCTAGTTTTTTAAGACATCAGAGAAGAACACCAGTGAAACAAAGTTGTCTGCTTTTCCAGACATTCAAAGACCCTGCAGGTGGAAGGAAGTTGAAAAGAGTTCATGCAGCTAAAACCAACCACATCATCTTCTTCAGAATCAACTGCCTGACCTGAAAGCATACAAGTATCTTGTATATACAGCATGAGGTAAAATTAATCTGAAATAAAACCTCTTTCCAGGCACTCAATTCCATGCTTGGCTTGTTTATATCAGTCATACTGGTCAAACATTTTAGTGTGTAATTATTATGTGGTTAAATTCCATTTTAGAGATCACGGCTACTATTAGACAAGATCTTTTCCTACCAGCTTCTCAATTACTGTATTTCTAGTTAGTAGGCACTAAGGGAGCAATTTCAGAGATAAATATAATCCTGTCTTCTATGGCAGAAGTAGAAAATGACCCTATAGATTCCTTTGGTACTACTTATATATCAGAACGATGAGCAGCATTGCTGTCTCCCATGGACATAACCTGTGTGAGAACATTCAGAGATGGGCTTCTTGTGATTTGAGGATGCAGCATAAAAATCTTGTATTTTAAAAAACCCTATTAACAGTAGAGTATGCCCCGTCTGTTTTAGGAGTCGAGGTAAACGGTTACTCCTCAACTGAAAGCACTTCCCAAAAATCTGGGAAGCAACAGCAGTCATAAGTCACCCACGACAGGGATTGCAAAGGGGAGTCTCCTTGGTCACCCAACAGTCAGGGAGAGCAGGAAAGAGATGCCAGCAAGTGAGTAGAGTAAGGAGAGGATACTGACTCTGCCCCTCTACTTCATCCTCCCAGCTTTAGAAATCAATGAAAGCTCTGCTATGCCCATATGATATGTTCTTGAGGAGCTCTGTAAAAGGCAAGAAGCAGGCTCTGCATGGGCATTCTTCCTGTCATGATGGAAGGTGCCTTCCCACCCACACAAGTGTGAGTAAGTAGGTGTGGAATGGGCAGAGCCTTGACTGAACCACATAGGTAGAGACCTGGAAAGGAAATTACATTTCTCATGCTTTACTCTTCACTGAAAAACTAGAAAACTCAGCTAAGCATCAATATGTTTAGACTCTGTAGGTATAAAGCTATTAAATGATAAAATAAAAAAACACAAAAAGCAACCAAAGAGGAGCCACAATTAAAAAGTAAAGCATTCAAAACAGATTATACTCTGGTACTAGACCGGGAGAGAGTAAACAGATTCTTACTTGAGCAAAGCACAGTGGCTTTAGAAGTCAAGGGACAGCTCCTATAAAAATAAACGTGTTCTACAGCTACACACCAGCATTTCAACAGCAGGTGCTGCTCCCCTTAAATCCTACCTGTCAGGGGAAGGAGCTGTCAGGGAGGGAGGAAGGGAAATGAGAGCTGCCTGCGTACAGAGGCGGGCAGTGAGAGTACTACAGAAGGCTGCATAAAAGAGGCAGTGAAAGGACCGAGTCTTCTCAAGGCTCCTGCCAAAGTAAATGTATCGAGTCTTTTGTTTACAGTAGTCTCCTGTGCAAGTCATTTACCTTTGCTATAATGACTTCCAAAATTAGACCTAACCAAACAAACCCATAATGGCTGAAGCTGGAGAACTTTCTGTTTCACATTCATACAGCTGTTTCACTAATGCAGTGCCTTAATCCACAACCTTTTCATTTTGTGCGAGACAGACTATTTCTAGCTTTTTTTTCCCCTATAAAGCAGTGAGTTTACAAAAGGAAAAAGCTGTCTGAATCTCTTCCTCCTCTTTTATCCTTCTTCGAAGACTAATGTTAGAATTTGCTATAATCAGGTTTTGTTTAAAGAATTTATGTGGTACCAACGACCCTCTACCTTTTTAGGCGGTCACCACAGCAACCAGCTATTTACCAGACGCAACACACAAGGCAGACAATAATACATCTTCAGTCAACTTTAGTAATCAAAATTCACTGTACTGGCTTACTAATATTTAACAGAACTAGGTACTTTAGGACATAGACCTTTTGAAAAACAACAAAAGCAGAGCGCAGCGGGGGGGCCAGCTGACTCAACTGTGATATACTCACTGAGAACAGTTTTTCACCTACCGTGCAGAACGTGGCTGCATTTCATATGCACTTATATTTGGCTCTGTAAGCGCATAACAATATAAAAGGAAGAAAATCAAAAGGAGATGTCCCTTCACTAACTTGACACAAACAAACTTGAACTTGGACATATCAATCTTTTCCTGAAATCCCAGCAACCTCAGAAAGAAACCCAACCAAAGGGTACATCCCATCTCCATTTTATAGCCTCCCCCAAACTGGACAATCTAAATGCTTTTTAATTTAAAAGACAATACATAAAGCAGATATCCTGTTAAATAAGCAATATATACCATGCATTGAAGAAGTTATCTAGCTAAACAAAATGGTGCTAAATAAGCATCAAAGGAAACGGGACCTTAGTAAAAAGAAGCACCATCCATCCAAATGGATCTCATAATAAGCAATGTAAGGGATTCTCCCCGTCAATGCTCGTTCATTAGATAGCTTGTAGACAATATCCAATTTTTGTGTTTTATATGAATCCACACAATGCCTGGACAGTTTATCCTTTAACTTTATCCAAGTCTGGGACATACAAGGAATTTGAATAAATAATATTATAACTCTCCTGATACGTCATCCTAAACCTATCGCACATGCAATACCTTACCAAATATCACTCTCAGTTACATACAATACTCACATTGAACTGAGGTATGTATGGCTGATTGTTCTACAATTTTTAACCTAGCTGATTAGCAAAAATAGATAGCGCTAAGATCAGAAGGATGCAGGATAATGATGCGGAATATACAATTATAATATTAATTTTCTCTTAGGACTGAATACATGGTGGTTAAAGGGTGTTAGAAACAGTCAGATTTGGGGCTTTTTTAACATGGAAATACCCTCCATAAAATTCCCTGTTTGCTGGTTAAAAAAACTTGAGAATTTTCATTCAGGAAAACCAAACCAAATTCTGATATTATAGGCCAGCTTATTTATAAATGAGAAAAACAGTTGGTTAAACAAAATCGCTTTGGCTCTCTTCAGTTCAAAATTCATGTCTCTCTATGCGAGCTGCCACAGCAGCTTGAGGCGAATCTAATTTGGGTCTTTTCCATCCCACTGTCCCATACAGCTTATGCCTTTGGCTGTAGCACATCTCAACTACCTAACATGTAATTAGTTAAGGCAGACATATGTCTGGCAATAGCAAGCAACCTATGTGCAGGCAGATCCTGATTCATTAAGCTGAAAAGTAAATTGGTTTGCAGATCATAGGTGCCTACTTCAACAAAGACTATTGTCTTCTTGCCCAAATGAAAGAGCTATTTCATGTATAAATGATAAGCTTTCCTAGTTAAAGGTCAAAAGAAAAAAAAGCATTCTGCATCATTGGATCATTAGGCATGTACATTGACGGACGTGACTGAGTTTTCATTACTACATTTCAGTGAAACAGTGCAGAATGAACATCTCTTGTAACGCATGGTTCGCTACTCGCTATGCTGACATGCATGTGGGTATACGACATGTATATTTGGATGTCTTACCAAGGAACTAGATGTGATGTATTTGCATCCAAACTCAGCTACCTGACACATTTTTGCATGGAAAAAGCAATTTCAATAGGCTGATAGTTTACATTTCTGGCACTTCACAGTACAATATTCCTAACAGTCCCTCTAAATACAAAGATCATCAATGTATATGACTATTGCTATACTTTCAGAGTTGCAAGTAATCAGACTTTGGTTTGGTACAGTACACCACTAAGATTGTACAGGCAATTTAGCTTGGATTAATTACGGACTATTACTTAACAGAATGCTTCTTATTACTGGATTTTTTTTTAATAATTCACATGATAGCAACTCCTCTTTCAAGAACTAGTTACCCCTTTTCAAAACAGAAAGAAATGACAGACCGAAAATAACCTGATCAGTTGCTGAAAGGAAGCTTTTGAATCTTTCAGCTAAGCTTCTGATACCTGCACAACCATATTCACACCATATCCAGATCTAATACCCGTACTGAGAAGATACTGATGCATTATAAAGGGTTCAGAAATGAGTCAGGAGAACAATTACAAGGATTGAGAAGTATGACAGTTCACATAAGAGTTTTGGTGAAAAACCTCAAGCAGCTCAGTGTTTTCCTTTAACATAGAAAATTTCAGTCTGTGCAGGTCAAGCATGTCACTACAGTCTGCTAGACAGGAGTAGGAAGTTAAAGTTGAGATGAAAAAATATATGTATTTTTTAACTAATTCATTAATTTTGAAAAATGGCAGCAACTAATAATCTTTAAGTCTGAAATGGGCTCTCCGTCACAGGAAATTATAAAATCAAGATTGGTTCTAAGATACACTTCAAACTACTTAAACATTAATTTTAGGGAGTCCAGCAGCCTCCAACTTGGAGGACGTTGGCAAATTGTTTGAAATAGTCGTTCTGGTTTTGTAAATCCTGACTCATAAAGCAGACCACTGTTTTAAAAGCTATCTCAGCGTGAGGCTTAAGCAAAAAAAAAAAAAAAAAAAAAAAGATGAAGAACAAACAGGACCAGGGAGAGGAAGATTCAGGTAAAAAGAAGAAATGACCCAGAATAAAATGCTTTTTTTTCTTTTTCTTTTTTTAGAACTGTAAGAAAAATAAAGAAGGAGGATAACATTTGAGAAATTTAAATATTAAATAATCACAACAGGCTCAAAGTCTGCTCAAAGCTTCTCCTATGACTTTTAGCAACAGAATTTCCAAAAAAAGCTCCTTGTTTTCATACTAGAAAGAAAGAGAAAGTTCACAAGTCCACAATCTTGCCAGAGTAGAAGAAAATATGATTCCCCAGGCAGACAGAGTCTGGCAGCAGAACTCTAAAAGTGGACAGTGGGAAATATTTTATTATTATTATTTTTTGAAAGCTCTAAGCTTTTACTATCAGTTGTCTAAGCAATGACAGAGCCTGAGGATGAAAGAACACCACACCATACTCCTCATTTCTTGCAGCAGAGAGGAGGGAGAAGTGGAAAGGTACCATCTGCCAGCAGGACTCAACTTGATGATAAGCAGGGTGAATGATGGTTCCTTTCCTTACAGTGGAAGAGGAATGGAAAATGTCACCCAGGAAACACTGTGAAGAAACCTGAGCTGCCCAAGTTTAGCCCAGCCTATTAAAGAACAGTTATTGGAAAGAGGAAGAATATCTCGGGATGAAGAAACTGGCCAACAGGATACTCGTGAAATTCAAGAAAGGGAAAAGCAAAGTCTTGCACGTGACATGGAAGGACCCCATGCACCAAGACACGGAGGGGGCAGACTGTCTGGAAAGCAGCTTGGCAGAAAAAGGACCATGAGGTCCGGTGGACACCGCGTTGAACATGAGCCAGTGATGTGCCCTTGCAGCACAGGCAGCCAACAGCCTCCTGGGCTGCATTCGGAAGAATGCCACCAGCAGGCCAACGGACATGATCCTCACTGCCTGCTCAGGAGGCTGCATCCAGAGTGTTGTCTTTTATATTGGGCTCGCCAGCGCAGGAGAAATATGGACATAGTGGAGCAAGTCCAGAGAAGGACCCCAAAAGCGAGAGAGGCATGTTGTACAAGGAGAGAGACCTAAGACTTTAAACCCAGCGAAGAGAAGGCGGGGGGGGGGGGGGAGGCAGATCTTATAAACATGTAATAAATATCTGATCACAGAATCATTAAGGTTGGAAAAGACTTCTAAGATCATCAAGTCCAACCGTCAACCCAACACCACCATGCCCACTAAACCATGTCCCAAAGTGCCATGTCTATACATTAATGAAGGGAGGGCGTAAAGATGATGGAGCAAGGTTCTTCTCAGTGGCACCCAGTGACAGTACAAGTGGCAACGTGCACAAACGGAAACATAGGAAATTACATTTAAACAAAAGAAAAAGTGGTTTTATGGGGGAAAGGTGGTCAAGACACTGGAACAGGTTGCCCATGCAGATTCTGGAGTGTCCACCCTTGGAAATACTCAAAACTCAACTGGACACAGCCCTGAGCACCCTGCTGTAGGTGACCCTCCTTTGAGCAGGAGGAGCCAGACTAGATAATTTCCAGAGGGCTCTTCTAACCTCAACCATTCATGTGATTCAGTGATCTCAAGATGGAAAAAACATAAAATAAAATAGAAATCACAGGAACGTGTAGCTTTTCTGAGAAAAATTCTTTCTAACTTCTTACTGCTGAATCATGTATTATGAAATAATGCTTCCAGCTTTGAGAAAGGAGACACCCTAAAACCTCTTTGCACTGTGCCCGTTTCAGCTCCTTTACAGTTGCTACAGCTCTTGGACGGACTGAAATGACAGGAAGCCAGAAAAATGTTAGCATATTTGGAACACTCTTCAGTTGTAAATTCCATGGATTTTGACAGCATGTAAGTCTAAATATCCTCTGATTCATCCCCTTAATTTTATTTGAAATTGTAACTTGTTGTAATTTATTTGGGATAGCAAAAGACCAAAGAAAGACAGATAACAGTACCCCATCTTAAGAGAATCCTTTTATTTATTCTCTACGTTTGCAAAGTATGGTGTTTAAAGCTCGTTGTTACAATCAAGCTCTATGAAGAACTGGCAGCTACAAGCTGACCTGGGGGGGGGGGAAGGGGGAAATCATCCCTTTCTCTTACCCTTCAAGGAAATCCTTCATATACTGTGGAGCATCTGGCATCAAAGGGCTTGGACGAGATAAGAAAACCAGCAGAACTAATGGATTGAACCCTCCCTTCACAGCTGCTGTAGCATAAGTTAATATTAACTGTATTCTCCCACCCTGGACTGAATCTTCCATTTTCAGCCTAAATGTAAATAAATGAGTAGACCTTCCAAGTATTAAAACTGACTACTTCTCACACAATACAAAACCTACGCAGTCTATATAAGTGTAACAACTGAGGTATACAATACCATTACCTTCATTAGTTTTGTATGTGGAAGTAGACACTGACAGATGCAAGAATACAGCCATTCATATAACAACATGTTCATGAATAAACAGCCTGCTGTTTTGTCACTTGTTTGAATGCCTAAAGGAACAGAGAGCACCTGCATTTGAAAACCCAGCATATTGTAAAGCTTGTGCACAGTAAGAGTGACAGCAGGTACCAATCGAGAATCACAGCTATCTTGTCAAAGTCCCAAATCATATATGGTTTCTTTATTACCAATTTATCAATAAGTACTACAAATGAAAAAGGATTAGAAAAGAACTTCCAGCCTTAAAATTCTACAGATTCTTCTCAGGGCACTCAAAAATGGCATACACAAGTGCCCAGGTACTGGAAAACATCACGCTTCCAGTCCCCAAAGTTGTGGAATTAAGGGAAGAGTTAGGGACAAGAGATTGCGAAGTGCTAAGACTGTACACTAAAGCACTGTCAGAGTGTGGAGCAGGGAGGGTGACACTATTGTACTGATGTATGGGAGTAAACTAACCATAAATACACTTTAGAGTCAAGACAAATGCTTCATAATTGAAAACACAGTGCCAAAATTTAAAAATAAAATTTAGAAAAAAAAAAAATCAGAAGAAATCCTACTGAAGATGGATTGAGGCAATATGTGAAAAGTGGGCAGCATTATGCTTGAAGGTGGCTAAGAATGATGAGCGGGTAAAAGATCCAGAATGGGATTTAAGTAAAGAGATGTTTAAGGATCAGAGGGGGTTCTTCCTTACACCACCATCATCTGCAAAGTCAAAAATCAAACATGAAAGAATTCTACCAGTCTTATGCTAAAGCAAATTAAGAAAAGCTACAGTTTTAGAGTTATGAAACAGAGAGAGAAGTGCTGCTTTGAAGACAGGCATAAAACTCCGATTTCCATATTATCCAGTCATATGAAAACTTAAGGGAGAAAAATCCAAGTAATTTTAAGAAAAAGTTTATCATTTTGTGAACAAGATTGTTGACGATGCTTGTCTCCTAAACTCTATCTGCTGATATCACAAACTATCCATGCAAGAGTTATTGTCATAAGCATATTAATTGCAAGTACTCGAAGTTCAAGGGAAGCACAGTATTTCCATAAAACTTGTGAGATTTAAACAATCCAACTACTTTTCTCAGTTTTGCCTCAGATGTTCATAAAGCTCCCATATGTACAAGCTGCGTATTTATTCACTTTCGACAATGTGGCTATAAATGTCTAGTCAGGAAAAGCTGGGAAATGGGTTTATGAAATCCTTATCATGTTGAAGGGCTGTATTTCCAAGTAGGAAGCTTGCTTTTTAAAAAGATACTTAATTAAATCAGTGTGCTACTCCCTCACAGGTGAAAGAAGGTGACAAATGCCCCTTTACTAAAGACACCATTTTAGCCTTCAACATATGATCTACAAGAACAATAAAACCTATTCTGCTGTACCTGCAATGCTCTCTCAAAGGCACCATCTTCAACCAAAAAAAGACCTGGCATAAAATATTACCATTCAATAAAAAATCATTATTTGGTCCCTTAAGTAGCCCCTGAAGTAGAGCGCTGTGGTGAAAATTTATCAGGCATTTTCCTCCAAATGGAATATACGCTTCAGTAGTCTAAGAGGTCTATAGCACATGAAATTTTAACGGAATTGTTAATGTCTTCCCAGGTTTTATAATACCACAAAGAGATACTCATCATGTGCTTTCACCACGGCAGATAAATGCTAATGCCTATAGTACACAACATGTTCATAGTGGTTTTGAATATAAGCCATCCTCTACTCTCTTGGTGGGCAAATTAATGGTATCAATAAATTTTGTAGTATCTCCAGATAACACTCCTTACCTTCACAAATGTGATCAGTAAATTCACAATGTACAGAAGGGACCACAAACAGCTTATTATGTGGATTCCATGAAAGGTTAGTCTGCTCTGAGAAATGTAAAATGTCAAAGGCCTGGGAATTTTCACGTGTGAACCCACGCCTTGATGTGAGAAAGATTTGTGGAAGATCCTAAAGGTCAGATGTGAGGGTCTCCCTTATCAACAAGGTCGTATGTTAAGTTAAACTGAAACTAAGAGAAGCGTACTACCTGGAGCCACAAGCACCACTCTGATTACAGTAAATATATTTTTAAAGGGCAAGACATTTTAAAAGTGTATTTATCAGAATAAAGAAATATGTACATTAGAGAAGTTGTTCTCGGGTAATTTCCATAAATATTTCCAGTGTCAGGAAAGTTAAAGCTACTTCAAAAAAAAAGTCTAGTCATTCATCTATAGTTCTCTCTGACTGGAAACAAAAATTAATTCACTAAAGATTAAAAAAAACCCACATAGCTCTTCTTCCTATTTTAAACTGGTAAACTATGTATTTACTTTTGTTACAATAAGAAAGTTTTGCTAATTTTATCTTGTGACATTTTGCTTTGTTTAGAAAGAAATGATGATTCAGAGCCTCCTAATCTTTTAGGAGAGATTTGTGAGAAAAATACTATTATCTCTCTCTACAAGGGGAACGTGCAGGCATTAAAATACATCTTTGTATTTGAGCAAAACAAACCTTGAGCAGACATACATGGACTTGGATGAGCTTCAGAACAGAAAAGGAAATTCCACCGGAATTACTGGAGGTTAGGTTTATTGTTAGGTTCTGGGTCTTGTTTTCATTTTAGGAGTTTTTGACCATGTACAATCTCCCTTCAACCTACTCCTACCTAGGTTAGCTGGCAGTTTCAAGTTCCTTAATCTGCAAACCAGCTAAGTCTACTGCTTCAAATTCTTTCCTGTCAGCTGTAGCACACTGTGATGTGCCTCCTGGAAGCACACACACTGACTGTTTGTCCATATGAGTCACTTAAACAAATAGCCTGAAGTTAACGGCAGTTGAGACTGTTCACTTGTGGGACAGCACCCTGAAGCGATATTATAAATATAGCTTGAGTTGAGTTTGTGCAAGATGTGATCCTGTGTTCGTTCTGCTCACTGTAGCAATTGTGGGCTCCTTGGAGAAGGTCTATGCAGTGATGGTGCCTTGCCCCCATTGCCAACACCTTGGGAATTGGTAGGAAGGAGTCTTCCACCATACAAGACCATTCCAACTGCAGTTTGACCAGTGCTGCTCAAGTGACTGAATGGTGTTTTCCTTGTAGGTGGATCTACATTGTCCTGAGGAATTTAAATTAAGTAAAAGAAAGGTTACCTTATTAAAAGTGCTCTTCTCAAGTCCAGCAACACTGAACACTCATTAAATCAAGCAAATCCGCCAAACTTGCATTGGAACAATTTTACCATTCCCATTTTCCCATGTACAGGGACACTGATAAGATTAGGGGTGGCAGAAAGCAAAAAACTTCCACAGCACACAACACAGACCTCAGCATTGTTGAGTAGCTTCAGGGCAGGGAGTGAGTTGCTTTGTTTGGGTGTCTTTTTGTCTCCTTCTGAAGCTAAACCCTTGCAAGAGACTCCAGCAGGTGCAGTTTAGAAGGTAACTCAAAGGAATAAAGCAGTAGTTGCTATCTGGTTTCCGCATTCTTACAGAGAGCTCCTTACTCCCTCTTCATAGACACATGAATGAAGGTCACTGTCTTGCTTTTTTGTGATTTTATCACACAGCTAAATATAGTGAATGCAACACCTTCCTTTTTAAAAAAGGCAGGGTTAGACAAATGGTCATGGAAATAAGCATACATTCTACCTAAGGCCAGGTTTCACCATTATTACGCAAAACAAAAAGTGTCTTATACTTTGGATACACCTAAGGTAATCAGACCAAGAATCTGAAAATCAAAGTATTTCTCCAGGTGAGTACGTGCTCTTCAGAAGCTTCAGTTTGGTGCAATTCTGGAGGTCAGATTCTGCTTCTCCAATTCCAGTCAGGACGCACCAAGTTATTCTACGGTTCGTTTCTTGAAAATCAACGCAATTGCCCAGGGAACTAGACACTTTCCCTATTAACTCAGGAAAACATTTTTGTCTTGCAAGAAATGCCTATCAACAGAAGTTAGTTTACTGATTTATTTTGTAAACATTGTGTTTTAACAAAAATGTAAGCCTGAAACTGGAAATTAATGATTTTTGTCTTGCTAAATGTTGCACCATATACAGATTAGTTTTATAAGGCTTCCATCACAACAAAAGGCCCTTTCTATTAATGGCTACTTTATCATTTAAAACATGTATGTTTAGTTACTTAAAATGGCAAATTGCTTTGCACTGTCCTTGAAGCGCATTGCGTAAATATTGCATTAAAGCCTTAGCTTACACTTCATACATTATTTATTTTAAAAATACTCTTCCATGAGACAACCAGCTGCTGAGATGTTCATTTTTCTGGTAAAAACATGTATTTATTGCAAGTCGTCTTTTAACTTGTTGAAGATTTGCTAAAAGCCACATGTGATAGATGTTCTAAGAATTTTATTCAAACTAAAACCTCAGGAAGCTAACAGCCTAATATCCCTAGTAGGTTTTATACCTTTGCATAAGCGCTTTCAGTTGCAGGGGGAAAAGCTGAAATCTATTCAAGGAAGCTTTCAGGTACAATTTTTTGATAACCTGAAAATCACTTATAGTATATTTTGTGATAATCAGAAAAGTTTATAGATTTCATTACATTTAATTTTAGTACAGTCCTCCCATTTCTATTTCATGTTGCTGCATTTAAACTGCTGTACAAACTTGTTCAAAGTGCTAGACATTAAAAAAAAAAATCAAAGGAAATTTCAGATAATTAACTTTGATGAATGAACATATTTTAATTCATGTCTGGTAATATTCTTGTTAATGACATGTCTGCTTAGGACATCCATTAAAAGTCCATTAACTTAACAGGGAAAGTCTAATAAAGTTATCCTGGAAATTTTCTGGTATATTAACGTTATGGACTTTTAATGAATATCTGCTGTAGGAATTGCTATTAGCAAGCCTACCATTCTAATTAAACTTAGGCTCTAAGAGAGTAAAAAAAAACCAGTATGAAGATAATAACAAGCAGAAGTAGCACTTTTTTTTGAAAATTACTATAAGGGAGATCAGTACAGGTCACAAAACATGCTATAAATTACTACGTTGTGGCTTTTTTTCATAGCCTGCCATCCAATATACCCATATCAGGTGCTTCCTTCATGTAATCAATTGCTGAGGTTCCCATTTACTTCTCTATTGTTGAGGCTGAGCAGTACTGAAAGGCTAGCTAGGCCTTCCAGAAGGGCAGAATATAAAATTTAAACACAGTTTTTGATGACAATGTCAAGGAGAAAGTGTACTTAGGAAAGTTGTTACTTATGGGCATCCAGCCTTGTTATCAACCCATCTGAAGCTTCATCAAGTCTTACTACGTTTCTGCTGACATTCATAATAATACAGCAAAAGATCTTTTTGTATGTATATATCTTTTATATATATACATACATATATATTTTAATC
>NW_010510661.1:0-913 GCF_000687285.1 Phaethon lepturus
ACGGGCACACGGAGACATGTGTGCGGAGGGATGATCACAGCCACTAGATGCCAGGTGGTGGGTACACGCGCACCCGTGCCTGTGTGCACGCTCCCACGCTGACAGCACACCCGTACGCTGGTACTGCATGCACGTGCACTGTGCACGCTCACACCTGCACTCTCATACATGCGTGCGCAGACACGCACGCACAGATGTGCTCAGTGCAGACACGCCTGCATGTGCCCGCTCACATAACCACGTGCACACACACACTCATGCACATACACTGACCGCAAACGCACACGCACTCGCTGCACGCACGCGCACACTCACACATCCATGCACTGCAGCCAGGGCCACGCTCACCGTGCACACATGTGCATTCATGGCACACACACGCATGCTCACTGTGCACGCTCCATGTGTGCACACACTGCACACGCACCCACCCGTGTGCACATACACGCCTGTACATGTCCTGTGCTAGTTGGTGCCACTGAGTGTCCTCCCCAGCTCGTGCACACACACACGTGTGTGCAAGGCCACCATGGCCGGACTCCCCAGCACCCGCTGTGCTGGGCCACCCCACCAGCTGTCCCCGTTGCCCGTCCCGGCCACGCCAGGCCCCAAGCCCGTGGCCGTGGGGGAAGCGATGCAGGATTTGGAGGCGCGCAACAAATTGCATTGCCATGGCAACGAGGCACCGTGGACTGATTTCTCCCAGGATACAGCCCGGCTCGCGGCTGACGTCAGAGCAGCCCCAGAGCCAGCTGCAAGCTGGCAGGGCCAGGCGGGCAGCGGAGCCCACCATGCCCCCGGCCACGGCCAGTCCGGGTGCCACACTGTGGGATACCGACACACGAGGACCCTGGCTGGGCACGGCTGGGCTCAGCGGTACCTGGAGGAAGTCCTGGCTGTCGAAGGAGGCCTG
>NW_010510662.1:0-4741 GCF_000687285.1 Phaethon lepturus
GCCGGAGCCCGGCTGCCCCAGGCAGCGCGCTCTGCAAAGCCCGCCTGCCCTGCTCGGCCGCCGGCGGGGCAGAACCGGTCACAGCTCCTGCCGCGGGCTGGGCGAATCGCTGCCGCGTAGCGGAGAGCCGCACTACGTACCAGAAGTTTCTTACCCCCTTGCACGGACACACGTGCCTCCCAGTCGTTTTCGGGGTAAAATGGAGGAGAAGGAAAGTCCTCCATCCTCTGCCAGAGCTCCAGCTGAAAAATAACAATATAAACGGCGGTGGTGGGAGGGGGGGAGCGTCGTTACTTCCATCCCTCCTTTTGAAGTCCCCAGAGCCCCTGCAGGAGCAGAGGGGACACAGTGCCCCAGCAATGACACCAGTAGCCCTAAGTTGTCCTTGGGTTTTGTATAAGGGCATGGGGAAGAGAGACATCTTTCAACTCATTTCTTTGGAGGTTTAGAGGCAGGCAATGTGAAAGTTAACTCTGAAGGTAGTAAATGACATTAGAGTGTGTCATTTACTGAGATCTGTGTCAACTGATTTGGGGTTTTTTAAATTAAAAAAATCCTAAGCAGCAACTAACAATCTGTTGAGAACGATTATCATCTGATACTCCGAAAGACATTGCACTTTGGGAGAGTACATGTACTCTGAGTACATGCTGTGCCTCAGGAGATGGTGTAAGATCAGAACTGGTGGAGACGTTTCTCCATGAGAGTGATTTGCTCCATAAGGGCACAGCAGCAGCAAGCAGAGCGAGCATTTCATTTCTGAGGCTCCTGCTTCCCCACATTTGGAAATGCAGGTGAGAACGGAAGGCCCCCATCACTGTTTTGAGCAAGTTAGCGTCTCTCCTCGAGTCCCTAAGTCCTGTTGTAATACACTGAAGCACAACAGGCGCTTGGCTGCTAGGAAAGCACATCGTGCCTAAGCCGCCACGCCGGCAGCCCGCCAGCTGGAAGCCTCCCACGAGCCGCCCATTGGCCCGAGCCATGGAGCACGATACCACTTTGATCAGCTTTCATGTACACAAGGCTTGTTTGTACTAGAAAAGTGACTTATATGGTGAATACCACCTCTGGGAGTAAAGGATCTTTTGCTTATTTTACCCTGAAAAATACGAGCAAGTAACTGCTAGTTGGATTTAACCTTAGCAATAGCTTCTTTTTCTTTGGTGTAAGCCAGTACCCATGTGTCCATCCCACCCCTTCTAGCCGCTTTTATTCCAAAACTTCTCCATCCTCCAGAATGACAACCTTAGTTCAATTTGCCAGGCTTTTTTGGTAAGCATCTGTTATTTCATTAATTACCTTTCTTCAGGTGGTCAGAAAGCCAATGGCTTTAGCATTATCTTAATTGGTGGGTGCCACTGTTAATTCAAGTAATAAATTTCCGCCCTTTATTTAAAACATTGGAAGTTTATTATAACTTAAAATAGCTCCTGCTCCACATACGAGTTCAAGGCAACTTTTGAGATTACCCCCTTACTTTATAATTTTTTGCCAGATGGCTGTCTAGAACCACCCAGCATCTCTCCTCCTCTGTGTACTCCAGAAACTATTTTTGGGAAAGGAACAATAATAATAATTAAAAAAAAAAAAAATCCACATCCACAGGAGTTGCATATTTGTTGTACTGATATATTCCAGGCTTGTGTGGCTTTTACATTTATATAGTTTACATTTTGCTTGACCCATAAATAACACTTGCAAGATTAAGAGGGCCATAGTTTAGAGAGTATTTACATAGCCCCACCATGCATACAGAGCTTTTAATACCTAGTAGACAAAATTAAGCTGTTTTGCACTAAACATTTTTCAGTACTTTTTCAACTTAAAACCCCTGACTAAAATACAAGCAATATTTCATCCATAATGCTGCTGTTAAACCCCTAACAAATCTAGTTTGATATTGTAACAAACTTCTTCAAATTCAGGGATATAAAAATATTCAGCTTTTAAAATTTTAACTGTACAATATGTACATTAGTATTTGCACTGTTAAATTATGAATACATTTAAGCCTATGAAATACTACATTATAAATATCAACGATTTTTGATTTAAAATTGCAGCTAATACATTTAAAAACCTGGATAATGCATTTGAAAAGACATGATTCTGGAGCCTAATCCTTTAAGCCCTTATGAAAGTATTTGTTACGTAAGTAGATTCATTGACTTAAATGGGGTTACGTGCCTGAGCAAAGGACTCCAGCAGTTGTACCTCTCTCTCTCCCTGCTGAGGGGTGGGGGGCACGGCGTAAAAAACATCACTACTCATTGGCAGCTAAATCCAATTCCAGCAGCTGAATTAATGACTTCCTTTAAACAGGCACAAGACCCCCCCCCCCCCCCCCCAAAAAAAACAACCAAACCCAACCTTACAGAGGGACGGAATTAAAAAAAAAAAAAACAAACAAAAAAAACCCCAAACCACAAAAAAAACACCAACCCAAAAACCACATGTGGAGGGAAAAACATGAAAGTTAAATGTATAAACTGTTTCCTGCTGCCTTAGGGTGTATCAATGCCTCAAGCATTTCAGTTCTGATTCTTGCCTCCTTAATAGTGGACTCTTTAGAAAAGGAGCATTTTCCCAAATTAAAAAAAATCCAGTTTTTGTAGAAAAAAACTTGAAGGAGGAAGAGTGAGCTTTATCAATGAAGAAAGGGCACAGTATAGAGCCTTCTTTTTCTTGGCGATAAGAGGAAAAAGTCAAAGATCACCCTGCGTGGATACAGCTACAGCACAGGACTGATGACCTCATTTATTGATTTCTGTTGAATCCCCTCCCTCAGATAATTCAACATAGGTGAATAACGAGCATAAAATAAAATGTCTACAAGTCTGTATCGAGAACTGCAGTAACAGTATTTTGACAGCTGAAACCTAATATGTAAACCTAGCAATATCTGAGCAGATCATCATTTGGCATAGTGACATTTCTGAATGTTACTTGTACAATGTAAACTCTCGCAGGGTTATAATTTACACTGGCAAAGCATTAAGAACCTTAGCAACTTGCCTAAGTACAATTATTAATATAAAAAGATGTGGTTCAAACTGTAGCTACAGAGTTGACTGGTCTTCCCAACTGTTAAAACAAATTAAGAAATGATGCAATTTTTTCCTTTGTGTCCCCTCTTCTTCTTTGATTTGGTTGTCCTTTGCCCAAACTGAGAGCTAGATAACGCAGTAGTTGGACCAGAAAGGTCATCTGTGTAGTATGGATATCTGAGTGATCGTGGCTGTGGAATTGGCTGTCCTAGGAAATATCCTTCCTCTTCAGAATCAGATGATGAGGATGAAGTTGAACACCAGGAGTCATCTTCCTCACCATACAATCCAAAAAATTTATCAACCACCTGGTTCCGCAGTGCATAATCAGACCTAGTATGGGCATATTGTCCATACAGCTCCGCATTTTGAATATATGCCCGAATCTCACGTGAGCTTCTACTTTGAATAAATTTTTCGTGATCCTGAGGGGAGTAATAACGAAATCTCTCTCTTGGAGAGCATCTTCTTTCCGCAGCCAAGTTAAGTGCGTTATCTGAACGAGACTTCCTACTTCTTCTACGATGATGAGAAGGCCGATTTCCACGCTCTTCAAAATGGTAAACACGCCTACGAGTCCTTTCACTCATTGGAGGCTGACGTATTTCAACATTCTCATAACTTCCATTATCAATAACATCATCTGAAAACTTCACTTGCTGTGGTCTAGACTGGGATTTAGACCTTCTCAGTACCGGCATGTGCACTGGCTTCTCCTCTGGTAAGACCTTTTCCTGACACAACTCTGAGCTCAGACTTTTCAAGGACTCTGTGCTCCGGTGGAGCATTGAAGAATTCAGAGTTCCCATGTTGCTCATTTTCTCACAGTCCTCTACCTCCAGTTCTTGGAAAGTTTGCAAAGAATAGAGAGATGGCCGTGGCTTGCCTTCTCCATCCATTGAAGCCCCTATGGTATGAGTGGAGAAAGGAGGAAAAGGAAAATGAGAGGTCTGTTGAAGAGATAAGTACAATAGCAAAATATTAAACATTTATTTTCAGTAAAGTAGACCTTATTAGTGTTTTTTGGAACTATTACCAAAAGGAGAGTAGAAGCTAGCTTCATAGAAGAATAAGCTTTGTTTTGACTTAAAACATTTAAGTATTAGCTCTGATTACCAAAGAATTAGCTAACATTAGGACATCAAGAGGGGAAGAAGTTTAATAAATTTGAAATATTTAAACAGCTCTAACATGCATACAGCTAGGCCTCTAAGGAAAAAAAAAAAATTACTCAAAATTATTCTACAGTTCGTGCTTGCCATTTTTAAGGATAAAATATTTCATGTTTCGGGTATCACTGAATTCAATATTCCAGCTGTTGCTACAGGAAAGCCAGGCTTACTGCCTTGGAAAAAAGGATCCTTACCCTCCAAAAATCAGCAGCAGTAAGCTGGCCTGGTTCACTCCAGGTTTGTGTCCAAAGACCCTTCATTCCCACAACAGCAGCAGCATCTGCCCTGTGACGCTCCCAGGTGCAGTACCTCTAGTTCCCCCTCCTCCCGTGCCCCCTGAGCCAAGCTCCCCTGCTCATCTCCTTCGTTGCTGCTTGGGCAATGCAGCACACAGTCGGGCCTGAGCTACACAGGTAGCAACAATAATTCAGGATACAGAAGGAAAGGAATGGAGGAGAGGACATGGGCAAATTTTACAAGGGGTCTCACACCTAACTCTCAGGTTTGGGGTTTTTGTAGGGA
>NW_010510662.1:4772-16519 GCF_000687285.1 Phaethon lepturus
CACACAGAGACACTTGCACATCTGACTTTTATCCCTTTGGCTAATTTCAATCTCGTTTGACACGGAGGTTCACAGAAGTGGATTATCAGTTTCTCTTTAGTCAATGGAGAAAGACAACCTCATAAACCTCGTTTCCTAAGGCAAAGAAGGTTACCATCCTTTCAGATTTTCTACATATTTTTACAAGCAAACCAGGAAATTACCTGAAGTGTTTTGCAGATTATCTTTAGTATTATCCTAGTACATAATGCAACTTCTTGTACTTAAGGTATGGAAAAAAAATAATGTTCACTTGCTTAAAGCAGTGGTTTGTATATAACAAACGCATGGTTCAAGACCATTCTTACTCTGTTTAACATTATGGAAAGAGAATTCGAAAGGAAAGGAGAAGAATTTAGATAGAATTTAGGTAGCAGAAATGTATCTTGTGGAAGAATATGCGCTTGATAAAAGCTATTGCCTACTTTACACGCATCCCGTGCTACTAAAGCTTTTTAGAAATCACAGATAGGGAAAGTTCAGAATACCCCAACATGGATGCTTTGGCTGACCTCTCCATCAAAACCAGTCATTTTCCCCCCCATTACCTGTTATGTTAGACAAAGCCAAAGAATCCATTGAGTCCCGAACACTTTGTTCTTGCTGTTTCAGGTCAGACAAACATTCAAGTGAACCTCCATACCATGGTGTCTGGTCGTGTTTGTATCCTGATGCCCCATGTTCCATGTCTAGCTCCTGGATTTTCCTGCTGCTGGCAGGGCCTGGGTGGCTGCCATAGGCAGAGTCACCCAAGCCGTCTTGTGACTGGGCCCAGTACATGTCTGATTGATACTTCTTACTTGCTAGGCTTGGATTATTTTTTTTCAAGTCCAATTTGCTCTTGACCATGCTATCAGAAATCCAGTGTTCACTTGATCTAATGTCCACTTCAGCGGGCTGCTGGAAGAGGCTTTTATCACCAAACTTCAGAAGAAGTTGAGTCATGTAGTCTTCATGTTCAGCCCATTCTTCAGGGTCTTCAGGCATTTCTTGTTCTACTCTTCCTTTCCAGAAATCTTCATTAACAAAGCTTGCCTCTTCCCTTGAAAGGCTTAAGTCATCCAGCTTACGAGAAAGAGTATCATCAGCATTGCCTGAAAGGCCAGGAAATTTGTAATTGAGAGCCGGCGACAGGAGGAGAGACTGGCGACACTGGTCAGCTGACCGGCTGCTTTTTCCCATACGAACACTCCTCCTGGAATCTCTGGATCGAGCAGACTGAAATGCAGAATCAGAAGAGTCGGAGGCATGAACATCCTCGCCCAAGCTGCAGGTTTTTGAACAGTAAATCTGTCCTTGCTTTGGAAGGAAAGGGCAGCCAAGCAAAGATGTCTTGCACTGAGCACAAGAAAAGCAAGTCTCTGTGGCATGCCAGTGCTGTCCGTCATAGGTCATCTGAGCATGGTCAACACCTAGAATGGGAGAAAAAGCAATGCTTTGGGTTTCTCTAGAAAAATCACTTGCACCATTGACAATTCTGGGATATGAAGTGATTTCATAACTTGGCTTTCCCTTAATTTGTAAGTTTAATGCTCAAGACGGACATACTTACCAATGTGTTCCCCACAGGTCTCACAGTATTCTGCGTAAAGAGATTCAAAACAGTTACAGCAGAATGGTCGCCCATCCTTCATGATGTATCTCTGTCCACCCAGGATTGTTTCACACTCGAGGCAACAGAAGTGCTTCATGTGCCAGTGGCGACCCTCAGCTTCTGTACACTCATCAGCAAAAATGATCTTTTCAGAGATAAAAAGTAAACTTTTAGTTAAAGTGGCCAAAACCTCACCTTGGGACTTCGAACAAGCAAAACATCCTACTTGTGCAGTTCACACGCTAGATTTATTTTTTATTTATCTGCCTTTTGAATACAAAGGTAGAGACAACAATCTCCCGTAACAACTGCAGCATTTCCTTAAACAGGAAAAAATTAAGAAAAACTGTACTTTTTAAAGCAATTAAATGAGAACATAAGAACTCAACAATTAAAGAAGCTGCTATCAGGATGATATTTTGGAATATTTGTACAGATCCTTTTTCTAATTTAATCTACAAGATTCAATTCTAAATACAAACAGGCATGTGCTCTCTAAATACCATCACCTTGCTTGTAATATTGCCGATTTGACAAGAAATTAAGCACCTCTCAGCTTTCAAACACATCTATCTATGCATCAGGGTCCTTACTTTTTAAGTGAATGCTTATGAAGTTATTAATTGCCCAAATAAGCGATGCAGCTTGTTAACGGAACAACAGTAGCCATGTAGATTGTCCGTAAAATGTGAATTACTTACCTCATCACAGGCTGAACATCGAGGTTTGAGAAGTTCAGCGTGGTGTCTGCCACAGTGAATTTTTCCATCTTGGTAGAAGTAGATAAGGTCAACGAGTAGCTCATTACACGTGAAGCACACAAAACACGAGGGATGCCAGCACACACCAGGCCCAGCTCTCGAGGCAAAAACCGCAACTTCACCGCCGTTTACTTTCATACCACACTAGGAACAAAACCAGAAAGTGAACACACTTCCCATCCCAAGCTACTAGCTTCTACCAGTTAAACTAAGTTAAAATACCAAACCCAATATGCAGGTTTTATTCCAAAATTCTGACAAGAGGGAAAAAAATATTCTCAATTTTGGTCTAGAAAAACTCAAAATCATCAAAAATATTTTTGTGAATAGAAGTTTATATTCTACATAATAACATTTTTAAGCATATGCCTGTTTTTCATTTGTCCTTACTTTAGTACAAGTCAGCAACAGGTTTTATTGAGTAGAAAATATATCAAAGATTCAGTTCATTCCTAGTATCAAAGCTTGTGTTTTGCTTAAGCAAGCACTACCTTCTTTCTACTTACATGCAGTTTCAAAAATATTCCTGGGGGTTTTTTTGTGTTCAGACATAGACAGAGATAAGCTTACATGGAATTTTGAGATACTGTGGTTTTACATTACTCAGCCTGCTAGCTGGCTTGTGGCACCAGCAGTATTACCTGTTCGCAAACCGCATGCATCACTGCTCTTGAGAGTAGTTTAATGGTGCCTCGGCCAAGTGCCTCCTTTTTGCGCTGAGAACTGAACATCTGCAATTCCTTCTTTTCTTCTTCACTTAAAGACTGGCAGTATCTCACCTTCCCGTGAAAACGCAGAACTTATTTTAGATACTGAGCTTTTAAAGTAACAGATTAATAAGTAAATGCATATGTGCAGGAAATTCATCAGGCATGCTGGCAATCATCATTAAACTTTCCAACTTGTCTTGTCTACCATCTTAATATTTAGCTAATATGGCATAAAACAAAAGTAGTCTGGAGAGAGATTTTGCATTACAGGGAAGAAAAAAAACCCCTACCATGCTACACAAAGAAGTTGTCTAGAAAAGAAGTAAGATTTTAAAAAGCCAAACCAAAACCTGCTGTCCTCCTAAAATAATGGAATGAACCTCAATCAGCCGTAACATTGTCCTTTAGATTTATGGTTAAGTGCCCACAACTAAGTATTGCAGTATACACAAGATCTCAAGTATTGACACCCCCGCCCCCTTTCCTTACAAAGAGCTTGTTTGTTATTTCCACTTCTACTCCAAATTACACCGCATATCTGAGATGCAAACCTTTTACTATCACAAAGCATCCTTTCTGTGCGCTACAATGCAATTCCAGGAATTCGTAGGTTCCTGGTAATTGGTGGGTGGCTGCAAACACTGTAAAACCAACTTGTGTTAAGTTTATTGCAGTGACAGCAGCCTCCCCAACAAGCAAAGGCAGCGTCCTCCCAGACAGCCCTTATCTGCACCCAGCCCAGCCCGACAGCCGAACAATGGACGCGGTGTACGCACCGCGCTGCTTTACGGGTCAGATGCCACCGTAGGCCACGCTTTAGGCTTGCAATAAATACACAGGTAGGTAAACCCTCCACGTAAAAGCCGCCGGGGAGTCCCAAGCCCTGACAGCGCATCCTAAATTCTGTCTTTACCTCATTATCGTGGGGTGGCAGCTGGTAGAGCAGTTGTTTAATTCGGTGTTTCTCTCCAGGGCTGTTAACGTAAGGGACCTTCTCCTCCGGCAAGCAGGCAAAATACAGCTGGACCTGACCAGGAGGAACGCAGAGTTCAGATCGAGGGACACGTGCCACCCAAGCACCGCAAGCGTCCTTCAGCTACTGCTTTATCTCGGGTCTCACTTACGAAGGAAGAAGGCTACGCTACATTAGACCCGTGACAGGGTTTGTGCTGAAAATACGAGACCCAGCTCAGCAAACTTGAATTGTCTCTGATAAAACTAGCACCCAGCTGCTGAATTGCTTTTCTGGAATGCAATTTGCAGTGACAATTGGGGGGGTATCATAAATTATGCACATTTAATGTTCTCATTATTCCCACCCCCTTCAGGGCTGGTCAACAGCCCCGTGGAAATTCCAAGTTTCCCTCTGCAATTTACCACACAAGGCATGAAGCTTTCCAGAAAACAGCCACTATATAAACAAATTTAATTTGCTCTCTGCGTTTTACACATTGTTGAGACAAAAGCTGTTTTGTAGTCTCCTGCTGATCAGGTTCACCCACAGCATCAGCTTTCATTGCTTCCATGTGGGCTTTGGTAAGAAGGTGGAAACATCCTTCCCTTGGGAGGAGGCTGAATCCAGCCACGTTTCAATCAGATGCAAATTAACTATGAAATTTTCACAGGCTGCACGTTTTTGATAAAGAAATCAGTATTAGGTGTACACACCTATCAATCTTCACTTCACCCCCCAAAAAAAATTATGACAGGAAAGCTGTAATGAACACTATGACAAAGTCCAATGGCAACAAATATTTTTGTGGAACAGCTTACAGATTTATTGTTTTTCCTATGCAGTTTCCAGCTTGTCACAAGGCCTGGGGCTGTAAATAAGAGCCGACTATTGGCAAAAATATTACTTGCCATCCAGATTTAAATAATACTCAGGTCAACAGCTTATTACTGTGCAAGACAGATGAAAAAGAAGCAGTAATCAGTCACTGGACTCGGGAAGCAATCAAAATTATATAAGAAAAGTTGTACAAAATATGACTTGGTCTTCATTTAACCAAAATTTAAACATCAGAAGTGAACTGTAAGCCCACTTACTACTGACTGTACTGCAAGAAGCTGCAGGGAAAGATAACAACATGCAGTAAGAAGTGAAGCTTCCCTTTTTCACAAGTTTATTGTGCTGTTCTCAAAATAAGTCATTCTTCTTGGAAAAAAATATTTAGTGAGTTTGAGCCAGCTGCTTTATGAGGATATTTTAGGGCATTTGATTGTTCTGGCAGAACGTTAGCTTGCTGTTTGCCTTTAGGTCTGATTCATCAGAATTCTTATATATGCTTAAGTAAGTGATAAAAAGATTTTCCCTAAAAATAGCTCATTATTTGCCATTCCTGATGACTTGTTACTTTATTCCTGATTAAGAAAATCTCTGCATAGCAAAAAGGAGACAGCTTCTGCACCTTTCTAAGTATGGACTGCACTAGCTTGCCAGCTGAAGGAGGGTTGCTCTGCCTCCGTTAGTAGATGCTACAAAGCCACTCTGTCCATTTAACACTGAAGTCTGAGCTTGGGATATTACCAAGTACACAACTTCAGAACAGTTGCAATCAAGTAAATGAATACCAAGAGAGGTTCATTTTGATCTCCCATAGCAACTTGCTCATCAATAGTTTCACTTTTATTTCCGTTACCATAATGTTATAGCAGATAAAGAAGAAAGGGGAGAAGGGAAGGAACAGCCCAACCAACCCACGACCGTCAGCTCCAGAGACCGTACAAGAGAAATCTTGGCATGAACAAATGGCAGCCATACAACTATTTAAACAAGCGTAAAATACATTACTACTTGTCACAGTGACAGAACACTTTTGTTTATGTGCGCTGTAGTAACGTACATGTTCTAGATGTCAAATGCCTAATTATTTAAAGAGTTGTCCAAGTGCAGTGAAGTACTGGCCAAGTAGCACAATGCCACGAGGTATGCCATAAGCCTTAACTTAACCTAATAACTTATTTCAGGAGGGAATCAAATTTCTATGCTGCTTTTAGACTTAATAATACATACCTCTGTGGCATATATTTATTGAAAAATCTTGACTGGGAACTTTTTTTGGAACATAAAACTCCTTGGTGTTGAGGATTTTAAGCTCCCTAAACACAGCCTCATTGGAATAGGAAACAAAACACGAAGTGTTCTAGACCAGTTTAAGTTTTATGCGTTACAAGAATTTAATAAGACTTGCAGAGGAAGTGTATCGCTCCCTTAAACAGTCCTTACACGGCTTATTTTAAAAACACAGAAGCACAGTTGGTACCTGCTCTGGTCTGAGGCCTGGGGGGACCCAGGCGTATTCTTCCAAGGCGCAGCCAGAGTCATCATCAGATGTTGAGCTTCGCTGGCATCCGAAAACGAGATTGTTGGCTTTGGGCTCCATCTCCAATGGCATAAATGTGAAGTGTTAAATATTTCAGCTGCAGCTCATCAAGCAATTGATCTGGAAGAAGAGATTAACAGAGCTTTAACAAAATTTGAACATGCAACAACTAATTATCAGTTTAAATGATCTTACAACAGTTTAGTATTCTTTGAGTTGCCCAGAACAGTAAATGATTGAAGTGTCATTAAAACTTGCTACAAGCAATTCAAAAGTGCTTAAAAGAGTTATGAAAATAAAACTACTCAAGAAAAAGATAACTAGACACACACTACCATGTTTGGCAACCACAATGTATTTCAATATTAACACTTGCCAGCTTTTACACTTCTGCTTGTTTCACATCACAGGTTATACGTAGGCATATCTAGGAGGGACTCACTGAACAGGTATTAACAAAAGGAACAACAGCTGCTCCTCCTGAAGTCATTACTACCACCAATCTAGTAACACAAAAGACATGACAACCGCTTGTCAAAAACTAAAGAAATTGTTGGGGAAAGACTGTTGTGCAAGTAGCGTCCCGTTTTTCACAAGGTAGGCACAGAGCAGTGAGTGTGTGCTGGATTCCTCCGAGAACTTTGTTTTAGCTGTCTCGGAGTGGAAGGGCGTTGGTCCAGTTGAATATCTGAAATCCAATTATGCCAGATTAGGCTCTGTAAAATGCATCATGATTGTTCTGTTAATTTAAAACCCTACAGGGAGATGCTTCTGTTGATTCATGAAGCCTGCAAAGCTTAGTATCAGCGGGATCATTTTCAGTCACAACTGGCAAAGAAGGCTCTCACCAACATCCGTAGCATTCTGCAGTAAAAAACTTACGAAGATAAGTATCTTACATTAATTCTAGCAGAAGTTCTTCAGTAATTCAGACCATGAATGTCAGTGAAATATAGATAACCAAAAGCAGAGAGGGTGTATCCTACCGTGACAGACATCCTGACCACTGGGTTTAGAAACAAGCTTGGTTTTTTACAGTACAACATTACACATGAACAGTGCCTTCCCCTTTTTAGGCAGTTCTTTCACCTATTCATCTAAACACAGCTTAAATTTTGTCAGTAGTAGATCTGAGCTGTAGAAAATGTTAATCTCCTTGACATATAACCTTGCTGGTGGGTCTAAAGGGGAGAGCAATTGAAAAACTTCTGGTGGGTCCCACATAACATTTCCAGTCTCATCACCATCATATTAGAGAAAACAAGTTGCTGCTAGATCACAGGTGGAAGAAAGATTTAAGACCGCGTACCCAAGTATTCTGCTAGTTCCTCAACAGGAGTTTCTCCTCCTTCAAGCGTGAGGCACTGGTTAGTGCCAGTATCTGTTGATTCAGTATGTAAACCCAAACCTGCTCCATAAAAAGTGGCCACATGCATCCAAAGCTACCAACTCGGAGAAATTACGATATTTGATGACATTCATCAAATGACAGTATATCTATCCCTGTTTTCAATACGTCTATACATTCCCACACCCAATAAAAAGAGATGGGATTACTTAACTCTTCCAGTGGGCTAGTGCTCAAAAAAGTTACCTTGTTTGTTAACTTTACCTTCTGGCTCAAAAACATACACTATTTTTGCTGCACTGCTAAGATGCCAACACGCTTCTGTTGCACTGCATAGCTTCACTACAGTAATGATGAAAGGTTCATTTAATATTTGCTGGGGCAAGCAAACCTGCCAACCTCCTCTTTGAGGACAGGCTATTTCTACAAAGCTTGTGAGTTGTCAGGCAAATTTCTGAAATCCTACTCTATCTGAACAACTAACTTTTGTGAGCAAAACAGCTTCTGAGCTCAGCATCACCCTATTACAATCTCGGTCAAGGAAGGTGAGTAAAACCAAACTCAATCCTAAAAGCTCAATCCTATATGTTTAAAATAGAAAGACAGACATCCTGGTGCATACTAGATCCCTTGAATTAGTTTCCATCAGAAACAAATGGTAAGACAAATGATACAAAACTGTTTCCCCTCTCCATGTACTAGTGGAAATGAAGTCGAGCGTCAGGTGTGTTTCTGTTATTGCTTCTATAAAACTGGGGTGCGAGGAAGGAGAGATAGAGGAATACTGTGATGCAGCTAAGAAATCATTCCTGCAAAAAAAGGCAGCAGTGCTCACTGTCGCAGACGGACGGGGATGCTCAAATTGGCAGCTTGTCCCCCGCATCTTAAGTATAAAATCACTATGAGTATCACGGAGAAGCCCAAGTCCTTCCAGCATGATCTTAGCAGCAGATGAACTGTTTTATAATTTCCCTTCAGAAAGAGGTAGGTATCTGGTTTATAACAACGTACCACTCACCGACGCCTAAGCTGGTATTTCTAATTCTTACAGCATTGCAACACAAGAACCTGCGTTCGTCAGATTGTCACTTTTCAAGAACCCAACCTCAACCGCACCGTGGAAAGCAGATCTGAAATGCAATTTAAGGCAAAGAGACAGGTTGAGCTCTGGCTGGGCACTGGAGCAGGGTGTACCCCTGGCTCGCTCACACGACACCCGGCACTCATAAGCACACAGGTAATTGAGTGATTGCTTCATACTGATTGCTCAAAAATCTAAGATCAAAGATTGTTCTCACTAAGATCAAAGATTAACTTCTCTTGACTTACTTTCTTCTCTTGAAAGACAAGGAAACAACCCAAAATCTGGCGAATGATGACGTGTTAACTCTTCTGAGGATTTCTGAATGCTAAAGCTACAGTGCTACCTCTACATGGTAGAGCACTGGGTAATGTTGGGATTTCAAGTATAGCAAAGGTACATAAGTACAGGAGCATTGCCTTATTCCAAAGGAAGACAAGGCACTGGTAGGAGAGAGACCTCGCTGCTTTTCCACGGAAGCTGATCCTGCCTAGGTCACCTATGACCCATCCATTTCAGACAGCATGTACTCCAGCTCCCACAGGAGAAAACCACAGACCCACAGGCCCATTTTCCCGGTGATACAGGGCAGGTTGAAAGTATGACTGGTAGAAAACAAAGGAAAAATATACCTTTACGCCCAACTGTAAAATGCAACTTTACAGTCAGGGTGCTTTTCCCAGATTAGGCAATTGGAAATGTTTAAAGCGAGGTTCATAAATCTCAATGAACGAAGATTACTCAAAGGACAGCATTAGTTTAAAAGAAAAACACTACCATAAAGCTAACGTTAAGCCAGCTATAAAATGACTGACAGTATACCATATATCGATATGGCCATGTCACAAATACTGTGGCATTGCTGAGGGTGAGGTTTCTAAACCAGCCCAGCTTAACAGCAGGCTATCTGCAGAACTATTTTAGCAATTACTTGTTTAGGAGTTTCTCCTTCCTCTCCCGCTCAAGTGTAATTTGGGTTGCATTTTAAAACTACAGGGTTCTTCCTTCCCTCCCCCCCACCGCACTCATCCTTCAAAGTGATCTGTTTAAAATGATTACATCCTAAGGAGGATTCAAATGAACATAAACAACAGCTGAAAAAATAAACGCTTTCTGAGGGATGAGCAGAAAGGTGGTCTTTCTACTCCTGCCATGACGTCCACAAAACACAGCAAGAATGTTTTGTTTTGCTTTCTTAAAGTTGGTGGAACATTTTGAGATTTCGGCTCTGTTCAAATACTACCTCTCAAAAAAGCTTCATAGCCTACAAGGAGGTATTTCATTGGCAGCTTGACAACTATGAATAACATAATTGAATTAAACAGCTAAATTTGATTTAAAAAGAAAAGCAATTAATATTTTTTTTCCACTGATGTATTAAAAAGACTGCATTATGACAAAGTTCTTAAGAGCCAAGACAAACTACACTCCTAATTAGAAACCTATCGGTACACAAAATATCAGGATATCAAACTTAGAGCAAAGCTGTTGTTGAACCCCATATGAAGGTTATGCCCCTGCTAGGATTTCCAGCTCACTGATTATGTTCACCCCTGACCAGATAGAAGAGGTCATGATTTGTGAGCACAGTTAGAACAAACATCTCCTTGCCCATCCCCTGCTGTTTTACTCTGTCCTGCAGGGCAAATTGTTTAACAACTTTTTTGTTAGAAGGCTTGTTAACAAGGCTATAGGGGATACAAGATGCATATCACATGCATCCATTCACAAAGAAGGCTCAACGAGTTCAGATTAGCATGGCCAGCCCATTCACCTGCTTATTTAATCCCTGGTGCATGATAACTACATTAGAAGAGGAAGGGTGTAATACCGCAGCAATAAACCACCATAAAATAACCATTAATAATTTAAAGGCTGTTTCCAATGTGTATTACACGAATGATCTGAACGTCCCGTTCCCTAGCTAGAGTACAAGTAACGTATTTACAGACAGCTCTGTACTTGGGAAATCTGGACCCAGAGCTGATGGGCAAAATTTCTATCAGCACCAGCGCAACACCCACTTCTTCAGCTGTTGGGTCCTTTGCGTGACGAACCGGCCGGAGCAGTGGTGGAAGGAATGAAGCCTGTAATACTTGTTCATTCAACAGACAAAGGTTTATGGACCCTAGAAGCAAGAACTTTTTTTCCCTGTCGTCAGCCAGCATACAAGGACCAGCAGAAGACTTAACCGCTTTCCTCCTCTAGCATCCTAGCACAAAGATCACTTTTCCAACTGGAAGTCGGAGGATCCATCTCAGGGTATTTTCTTTTGGCCGGCCATACCGCAAAGAGAGGCGACCTGCGTGAGGGAAAGGAGGAAGCGCTGTGACAAAGCATCGCCCCCCCGCCAGCGCATCGCGACGCACTGTGCTTGGCGCTGCGTAGCGCTGACGGAAAGAGGAGCGCACGCTGCAGCCAGGCAAGAGCCAGGGCTCCGGCCGAGGAAGCGGCATTCTCACGGCTGCTGCCCCCCCACCTTAAGAGGGTGTACAGATTTAGAAAGAAAGAAATCTTGCCTTTTACAGTCTTCCATTGATTTTTTTTTTAAATTCTATTTTAAACAGCAGCCAGACTTTACTCCAACGTACACATATACTCAGGTTTCACCCCGTCACCTGTTGGCTCCCGAACAACACCCTTCTTTGTTAGGGCTCACAGCCCTCATTTGAGACAACTTTCCAGAGAAAACACTTCAAGAAAGTGTTCAATAAGTCACAAGACCGGCGTTGTAAAAACAAAATCCCGCGCATAGCCTGGTTTGTTCGGACAGACGTGCTGAGCCGTACGCACTCAGCTCACGGGAGCCGGAGACGACGCCTTCTTCAGCAGGCAGAGCTCTCTGAAGCATCGGTGGGGTTTTCCCCCCCCTCCTGCCCGAGTCTGCA
>NW_010510663.1:0-898 GCF_000687285.1 Phaethon lepturus
GCCATTTTGGAGCAGGTGAACCTCGAAGTGATTGCAACTGGGGACAAGTCTATGCCGCAGCAGATATACCCCTGGATACTGTGGCTCACGGAAGGGACTGCAGTCTGTGGATAAGCCCAAGCTGGAGCAGGGGCAAGGGGAGGAGGTCATTGCAATGTTAAACCCTATGGTCCAGTCCAAAGGGCCCAGGGGTGGAGATTGTAATGGAAATACCTTTAAACTGTTGTAACCCATGATTTGAGTTGCATGTTACAGGAACTACTATAGCAGGAATCACCTGAACAAATGGAGGACAAGCCTTACAAGAAGCAGTGCAACTGCAGCAGTGACCTGACCTGAGCTGGCTTTGGTGCCCGGTAACTCCACGCAACACCCCACCTCACCTGTCCTGAGTGACCACCATAAGGGATGGAGCCCAAAGTCATGGATTAAATGAACTCAGTGGACATTTCACGGGCATTTTGGAGGGAGGTCTAGGGACTAAGGGGATGATAATCTGTGTATTATATTAAAGGATGGGAAGAGGGGTGGTGGTTAATGAGGTTGTATTGGATAGTGTGGTACCTGAGCATCACGTAAATGGTAAGGAATAAGGGGTGCATAATGTCCTGGTTTCAGACAAGGTAGAGTTAATTTTCTTCACAGAAGCTAGTGTGAGGCTGTGTTTTGGATTTGGGATGAGAAAATGTTGATAAAGTGCTGATGTTTCTCTGGGCTGCCGGAGAGCTCTATGGTGCGGCCGGGCAGCCAGGAGCACCAGTCACCCCCCGGCCGGCTCCTACGCTCTCGGCATCTTGGAGAAACTCTGTTCTGCTTCCTATTCAGTTGCATTAACTAGAGAGGCTGTAGAAAAGCTCTAACTCACTTTAATCTTTCAGTTTCTTGTAGGGAAATCATA
>NW_010510663.1:936-6909 GCF_000687285.1 Phaethon lepturus
GTACCCTTTAGATTAAAAGTATGAAACACTTGAGCAATTCCTTCCTGACAGAGACCCACAAGTATTTGCCAGTCCTGTTCACAAGAAGGAACAATGAGAAAGTATGTACTGTTCTGTATCTTCTTAAGTGTAACAGATAATATTATTCTTAGAAACTCATGCTGTAAAAGTAGTTGAATGTTTTGTATATGATATCGGAGGTTGCCATGTATACTTCGATCTTGCAGAAAATACTCTCTGCATTTAGGAGAATAATAGTGCGGACATTTTCTTAACTCTTTGAGAAGACTTAAGACAAAGAAAAAACTCAAACAACCGATTTTATTTTCCAACCTTCCTTCAACAACCCTTCTGCAAAAGGTTCATCAATAAAGCTAGAAAGAGCCTTACTCTGCTATTAGAAAAACACAGTAACATAAGATTTTTGCAAAACCAGTGTTAAATGGAGGGGGGGAAACTGGCATTTTGCCACCAGCCCCAGCTATGTAGATCAGCTGTTAAAAGAAATAATCTTCCTTTCCAAGAAAGGGAGAAGGCCCTCCGCAGGTGCCATGAGCTGTGTATTTTATTCATTCTCAATATTAGGAGAATTTAGCAACGGAAAATAAGAGGCAAGATTTTTCCCATTCCAGTTAAAGTATTTTCAAAACAAAGTTTTGATCACCATTGTTATGTGGCTTTTCTATGCAACAAATCTCTGGCCAGCAGAATATTAATGTGGCCAGACCACTGATTATGTTGAACTCCAGAGGAGAAAGCATGAGAAAATCAATAAAGGAGGAAGAAGGAAAGTATGAGATGGGCATACTAAGATTGTAAAGCTACATTTGTATTTTGAAACCTTAACAACAGGCACTTTTCTAATTCTATACTATTTGTTTGTAAGGAAATTAAGTTTTACCAGTGCTAAATACCTCCTAAATACACAGATGATCAGTCTGAGAACAGGCCAGGATTGGTGATCTCCTGTATTTCTCAATGCTGTTGTGTGTTATTAACATTTATCTTGTGTATTTATAGTTTATCAGTTCCTCGAAAAGCTCTGAATAATCTAGGAAGTAGAATATCCTTGAGGTCAATTTGAAAAACTTTTTCCCCTCACCTTTTTTCAGAGGTGTGACAACAGCAAATAAATGAGAGGCACGAATATCCACAAAGACATTGGCAGAGATGGCGATTCCATGTGGTGAAATTCCCTTTTGAAGGAATTTCTACTAAACTGGAAATTTGTCTCCAGATAAATTAGAGTCTAGCTGTATATTTCTTAATACACTATAGAACATGAGTCATTGGCAGTTTCAATTAAGTTAGATGAATAAAGGTAAATTTGAGTGAAATAGACCAAAATTCCTTGAAAAAATAAATATGGATTTTATGTTGCATCTATCTCTAACTTCAATGAACATATGTGAAAAGAGTTCTAATCAAGGAATGCCTGTCTCCGTATGTGCTACAAAGCAAAGTTAACTCCTTTCAATTTTATTAGTTGTTTAATAGAATATAGTCAGAAGTATTTCATTTGTAGTAGGAGTCTGATGCAGACTTCTGGACAAGCCATGGGCTGGGAAATATTGCTGTAGGTGCGACATTCTTAACTTCTGAAACCTTTGGGGACTCTTATGATGGGTATACCAAGCTCCTATTTTTAAGCAAAATCATACAGAACTTGTTTTGAATTGTAGTGGAGACTGGTTTAATATGGCCACTGTAGCATTCTCATGAATAGCAAAGAGTAAGTATGGCTTCCTAAATCCAACACAATCCTCTAGCTGATATATATATTTTTACCCCAGTGGCACAAATCAGTGCAGGATTTTTTTAAAACCTGTAGAATCGTATGTCAAAAATCTTACTAAAGCATGACAATGCATCATGAAAAATATACACTTTTCAGGGTGTAAAAAGTGAATTATCACAGCATATATATTAGAGTACACTCAGCTCAAACATGAATCTTGATACTGATATCATAAATGTCAAACTGTCAAATACAGAAGCTACTAGCTGGAGGCAAGCTAGGATATTATAGCTAAGTATAATTCTGAATCGCAAGAGATGTTAGCATAATAGAGTAAAATTATTTTAAATACTTCTTGTTTGAAGGAATAATCTTTAATCTTCTATCACAGAAAGGGTGGAGTTCTGTGGAATAGTGACCGATGACACCTGCAATTATTCACTGATACATCTCATTTTTATTTTCAGAACATCATGACACTATTTGAGTCAGGGTTTTTTTGCTGTTTTTTTTTCTTCAAGATAGCAGACTATAAGATGATAAAAAAGATGGTTTTTAGTGTAATAGTATAATATATAGTGTAATAGTACAAAACAGTCTTAATTTGTTTCTCCAAAGATCGGCATTTAAAAGCATACTCAAGTTTGATCATTTTTTTTTTAAATTGTGGCTAATGCTGGCATTTTTTAGTCCAGTAGACTCTGGGTTTTTGATACCTTCCCAATGTTACATGTCTATACAGCACATTGGAAGTTCTGTTTGGTGTAGAAAACATAGATTCTGTTAAGCATTAGACTTCTTCGGTAGAAGTTAATTTTATGAAGTGAATGCTTGAGAAAAACATCATAGATCTAGAACTGTTTTGAAAGACTGACATTTTAAAAAAATAAATAAAGATTTCCCTAAGAAGACTTGGCATATGTTTGGCAATTTCTTGCCTGCCAAAAGCCTTGGAGATAAATTCAGGCTCTGAATATAGTAAAGAAGCAAACAACAAACAAACAGGTTTAAAAACCTCTATGATTCTCAACACATATCCAGGGAAGAAAGGATTTAATGAAGGCATAAAAAAAAAAAATACAGGGAAAACTTGAAGTATATGAAAGAGGACACCTAATTGCCTTCCTGGAACTAAATTTAGATGCCATTTCTGCATAACAGATATGACTTCAAATTTAGTTTTATGCAACATATGGAAATTTAGCAGATTCTGAGAAAAAGTGTACTGAGTATGACTGCTAGGAAATTAGTAAAAATCCATTTGAATCATCCCTCAAAGTTCAAGAAATCGACAACAGGTTTTACAGTGACTTACATCATAAAACACTATTTTGTGGCTTACCTTGGCACATGTCATGTAATGTACGCTTCAGTCTTTTTCGTGTTGAAATATGGAAGTTTTGTTTTGCAAAATAATTTCATGTTAATGGTAATTAAACACAGAACTTTTTCAAAGACAATCTTGTAAGTAAATCTTTCACATAATTCTGGCATACAGTTAACAGAAGTATTGTTTGTGGGACAGATACGCAGCTTCTACCACACATCTCTGTCAAGCTGGATTGTGAAAGGCAATGCAAAGCGGTGTGTTACCACAGACCTATCAGTGAAGCAAAGCTAAATAGTCTTGTGCAGATCAAAACATACTGATAAACCAACATTAACAACTTGTTGCTGGGTTACAGGAAAGAAAGCTATATGCAGAGGGAAACAATTTATCATAATAGCTTTCAAAGACTTTAACTGTCAATATATGAGATAAGCATTATTAAATTATTAGCACAAATATAAAAGAACAACTTTATCTAAGTCTCACATTAATAAAGATAAACACAGGCTTATGTTATTTATGCCTAAAATCAGATTCCTACAGCTGCTTATATAAATCCTTACATACACCCTAAAGGCAAGCTACTGGATTAAGTAACATAGCAGAAGCAGATTCCCATGTTCACTATGATTTAGGCAGTGCTTTATGTAGCACTGCAACTCAAGAAAGAATAAAGTTTATCTATATTTTCTTCTTGAATTACTACAAAGAAATACCTGTTGAATTTGTGGTAGTTTTTTTGTTCCACCTGTTTCCTTCTTGCACCTTCCAGATATTCCATTTTAAAAAGTTTGGGAGGCCTTACCTATTGGGGAATTATAAAAAGATGCACATATATCCTTTTCCATGTTTTAGGAATCTAGAAAAGTTAGTAGTGATTATTATTAGAAGAGGAGACATTAAGATGCACCAAGAGGCAATATCTGCAATTCTTCTGCCATACGGCCATAAATTTGAGGCAGCTAATCCTTTTTTACCAAATGAGGTTCTGGTAAGATCGTGGGACTAAACATTTGGTTGTGGAGTGCAAGTGGTATGCCAGCTCAGGTGTCAGTCATTGTTTCGGAGGCCTCCCAGGCACCCTGGGTGACTTGCAGAGGCAGGAGAAGGCTTTTACCTTAGACTCTAGGTGGTTGGTACCTGGAAGATACCACACCTGGCTGTCACTACAAAATGCTTCCAAGCTCTGCAGTGCTTTTTGAAGCTCTGAGGAGATTCATCCTTCTTTCCCTTCCCACATATTTCTCCTCTCATTCTTTGAGTTTTGATTTATGCAGCAGTCCTCACTGTTGTTATTCAGAAAAATTTTTCTCTTGTATTTACCTGAAACACTAATGCATGGAAAAACAAAGTTGGTGACCAGTATTAGGCTAAGTTAACTTGAGAGGTCATGTGGCACTGTAGGAAGAGACATGTAAAATTAAGCAATAATGAAGTCCATATTCCAACATTTACTTCAGACTAGCACTAGTCCAGTCTTGGGGACTAAGTGCTCACTGCTGTTTGGCACATGTTAAGAGTACGTCTTTTGATTTCATTTCAAAAAATTAATTTCCAAAAGGAATCCAGTTTGTGTGCTCTGTATCAGAGCTCTGTGGTATGAATCAAAGCACAGTAAATGGGGTTAAATGGGAGATTTGCTTCAAAATCACTTCTTATCTGAACTAAGATACTAATACAGGTGCATCCTTAGATTTCCTATTCTGGGTCCGAAAGTCAGACAGAAGGGTTTGAACTTGTCAGACTGGAATTTCAGGCTTACAGAAACTATTTGGTTTTCCATCCAGATTTGGAACTCAAGATTTTGAAATCTGAAACTTTTAATTGAAGCAAAACCTGTTTTCTAGGTAGCTCTGTCCTGGTCTGCCAGCTATGTGGAATGAGACAATTCATGAGAGAATCCAAACCAGCTACAACAAGTTGCACTCAAGACATTTCACATGTTAGTTTTTTGGGGTTTTTTTTTTTTTGAAGTTGTCTCATCTGCTCTGCTCTGAAGTCTTTTATCTTTGTTCAGAACGAAAACCTCCATTGGCAATTAAAATCTTTGGAGAGAGGATGAACAGTAAAGCATTAATTTACACTGTTAATTGATGTATAAATTAAACCATGTTCTCTTGAGACTAGCTGCTTCCCAAGTCACATTTTCATGAAGAAAGTTATACTGGCAGTTCTGCAGCAATACGCCTTTCCTTGCGATGCAAATTTCTGTAGCAAAAATGAAGCAAAAGTGGTTAGCAAAATGAGATTCAGACAGGAAGAGAAGAGGGGTAGCAGAAGACAAGGATTAGTTTATTACAAGTAACTTAGCTTCTAATAAAAAAAGTTTGCTATGTCACAGAAAGATCACGTCTACATCAGAAAGTGTCTTTCCTGATGAGTTAACTATTTGTCAGAGTTGCCTAAATTTGTAGCGGGAGGCTATGCCCTCATTTACTCTCGTGCTTGCCCCTTGGTCCTCATAGCACGGCTTTTTGTGCCAATGCTGGCAAACGTTGTATTAATAAAACTGTTCTTACCTCACCTTCCTCTTCTTGTACTGCAGGGTGAGATTGTTTATCATCACCGTATGTTTTTGCTAAATACGTATTTAGGAAATGTTCTGAAAAATGTATATGAGAAATTGTTACTTCCTACAGATTTTTTCTGAGCTACTCTACAGTACTGGTGAACCAAAATCTACCTTGATTTTCCTCGTTGCATTTCCCCAAAACAAACTGACAGGGATGTTTCATCATAGTTCTTTCCATAGCACTTGAAGGCTACAATGGACAAAGATCATGACTCCAAACTCATGATTTTCCCTGAGGTCTGCCCTAGTGCCTTCTTGCCATAATGTGGAAGCATCTGGAGAAGCTGGAGTTCCCCTGTTAATGACCGTAGTCCTCTCTATGGATCTCCCTAC